>NC_090738.1:135379561-135459561 GCF_036898095.1 Palaemon carinicauda | reverse complement strand
CTTTGCAGGAGCCCGATCCGTAGTGGAATCAATGGCTGTCCCATTTTCTATGTAAGTCGAAGACTGGCCAGACTTGTACCTACGATGGGCCACTAAAATAAAAAAAAAAAATATGCCTAAGTTTAATTAAATTACATAATAATACAATAAATTAAAACTATATTTAATGAAGAATCATATATACTGTAAGTAGATAATGTTGGATACTGTGAAATAAACAAATAAATGTCGATGATTAATTAAATTAGATAATGATACAATAAATTAAAACTATATTTAATGAAGAATCATATATACTGTAAGTAGATAATGTTGGATATTAAATATTAGATAAATTGTTATCAAACGTTAAAATAATTTATATAATGAAATATTTATTTTGATAAATACGTTGATTGAGCTTAATTAACTGATAGGAATCAACCTGGTTAAGTAAATAAACAAAATATTTATTGGATAAATATATCAATGGGTTGATAAATCATAAACACGGAAATTGTAACATAATTAACTAATAGAAATTAACCCATTTAAATAAACAAAATATTTATTGAATGAATACATTGATTGATAAAGTATAAACACACCAATCGAAACTACTTAACCAATAGAAATTAACTTGGGTAACATTATATATATATATATATATATATATATATATATATATATATATATTATATATATAAACATATATATAAACATATATATATATGTAATATATATATATATATATATATATATATATATATATATATATACTATATATATACTATATATATATATATATATATATATATATATATATATATATATATATATATATATATATATATACATATATATATATATATATATATATATATATATATATATATATATATATATATATATATACATACACATTACGTTAAACGACATATGACTGTATAGTTCCCAAGTTTCACTTTCATCCTCTCCAGTTTCTTGTAGGCACTTTAGAGTTCAGGGCTTGAAGTTTCCAAGACAATAAGAGATAGCCATTTTGAAATTTATTTATCTTATTTTTCTATCCATTATAATAAATTTCTGCCCACCCTACACCAATATATAGATTATTATAGTTTTCCCAACTACTTACAGCAAGCCAAGCTCAAGCACTTAACGGAGGGTACCCAGAGATTGGAAGACCCAGTGTCGAAGATCACATTGAACTCCTGGGCTGGGGTACCGATGTTGATGGGCCCATAGTACTGGGCCTGGAAGAGACCGGGTGGAAAAAGTCAGTGATGTTTATTTTCACGAAGAAGAAAAGAACAAGGACCTCTTCATGAATTTTTAAAGAATATGAAGGAGGATCAGTTAGTAATAATTGAATTTTCAAATAGGCATATGCCTCCTCCTCAAGGAATGCATTGATCAAGGCTATTGCTATGTCTATTTTCTTTACAATTTTAATATTATTATTAGTATGTTCATCTCCATGATAAATGAATTATCAAGAATATGAAGGACGATCAGTTAGTAATAATTGAATTTTCAAATAGGCATATGCCTCCTCCTCAAGGAATGCATTGATCAAGGCTATTGCTATGTCTATTTTCTTTACAATTTCAATATTATTATTAGTATGTTCATCAAACGTGGTACAGTACTGTTAAAGAAAATAAGAAGTCTGGTTTAGACCTCTGGAATGGTACAACCAAGCGAAAAGTAATTATTGAATTTTTATGAAGTTAATTTGTATATATATATATATATATATATATATAGTATATATATATATATATATATATATATATATATATATATATATATATATTATGGAGAGGTATATGTATATATATATATATATATATATATATATAATATATATATATATATATATATATATATATATATATATATACAGGTTCGCCGATTTCTTAGGACAAATTATATGAACTAATGTTTATTTGAATAATAATAATAATAATAATAATAATAATAATAATAATAATAATAATAATAAGAAGAAGAAGAATTAATCAAAGTTTAAGAACATTAATCAAAATTAGCAACATTTTCTATATGCATCCTAGAAGAAAGTCACGAAATCCTTACATCCATATAGTTGTCAAGGTCCAGGATACTATCACCAACATCTTGAGAAGAGTATCGGTTCTGTAGGAATTTTCTCGTCCGGGACAAATCACCGAGTGTTCGAGTCCTTTCGATCTTCTTCAGGGACACTCTGGGAGTGTGGAAATACTCGTGAGGATCATAATATTCAGAGGCAGTGTTCAACAAAGCTATCTCTTCAGGATAGGATAACATTATCCTATTTCAGTGTATTTTGGAGTCTCATACAATGTTAGTGGAAATTATCATTCATAAGGCATCATTATTTAACCTCCTGTCACTAAAATTTGACCAGGTACTTATTGGTTGATTAATTTGTTTGTTTAAACAAGCTAGGTAAACTAACTAACCATAGTGAGGTATAGGGAGTTGAATAAATCAAGATAAAGTTTGATATATATATATATATAAATTTCTACCTCATACTTGGGATCGAACTCTAGCCCCTTCTGATGAAAGGCCAGGTCGAAACCAACCATGCCACGAGAGCCCATAAAAGGAAACTGAACCTGACACTAATCTAGTTGTCCGAGGATTTACCTGGTGAGACATCAGTCTCTTTACCAGCGAGTTTTACCAGATTTCCCCGGGCCACCACGTGACACAATTGGTAGTAATTCATTCAAATTACCCCTAATGAGTCAATATGGATAAATATCAACACAACATCGTGTTCAAATAGAAATAAATTTCTACCTCATACTTGGGATCGAACTCTAGCCCCTTCTGATGAAAGGCCAGGTCGAAACCAACCATGCCACGAGAGCCCATAAAAGGAAACTGAACCTGACACTAATCTAGTTGTCCGAGGATTTACCTGGTGAGACATCAGTCTCTTTACCAGCGAGTTTTACCAGATTTCCCCGGGCCACCACGTGACACAATTGGTAGTAATTCATTCAAATTACCCCTAATGAGTCAATATGGATAAATATCAACACAACATCGTGTTCAAATAGAAATAAATTTCTACCTCATACTTGGGATCGAACTCTAGCCCCTTCTGATGAAAGGCCAGGTCGAAACCAACCATGCCACGAGAGCCCATAAAAGGAAACTGAACCTGACACTAATCTAGTTGTCCGAGGATTTACCTGGTGAGACATCAGTCTCTTTACCAGCGAGTTTTACCAGATTTCCCCGGGCCACCACGTGACACAATTGGTAGTAATTCATTCAAATTACCCCTAATGAGTCAATATGGATAAATATCAACACAACATCGTGTTCAAATAGAAATAAATTTCTACCTCATACTTGGGATCGAACTCTAGCCCCTTCTGATGAAAGGCCAGGTCGAAACCAACCATGCCACGAGAGCCCATAAAAGGAAACTGAACCTGACACTAATCTAGTTGTCCGAGGATTTACCTGGTGAGACATCAGTCTCTTTACCAGCGAGTTTTACCAGATTTCCCCGGGCCACCACGTGACACAATTGGTAGTAATTCATTCAAATTACCCCTAATGAGTCAATATGGATAAATATCAACACAACATCGTGTTCAAATAGAAATAAATTTCTACCTCATACTTGGGATCGAACTCTAGCCCCTTCTGATGAAAGGCCAGGTCGAAACCAACCATGCCACGAGAGCCCATAAAAGGAAACTGAACCTGACACTAATCTAGTTGTCCGAGGATTTACCTGGTGAGACATCAGTCTCTTTACCAGCGAGTTTTACCAGATTTCCCCGGGCCACCACGTGACACAATTGGTAGTAATTCATTCAAATTACCCCTAATGAGTCAATATGGATAAATATCAACACAACATCGTGTTCAAATAGAAATAAATTTCTACCTCATACTTGGGATCGAACTCTAGCCCCTTCTGATGAAAGGCCAGGTCGAAACCAACCATGCCACGAGAGCCCATAAAAGGAAACTGAACCTGACACTAATCTAGTTGTCCGAGGATTTACCTGGTGAGACATCAGTCTCTTTACCAGCGAGTTTTACCAGATTTCCCCGGGCCACCACGTGACACAATTGGTAGTAATTCATTCAAATTACCCCTAATGAGTCAATATGGATAAATATCAACACAACAAATTTATTTCTATTTGAACACGATGTTGTGTTGATATTTATCCATATTGACTCATTAGGGGTAATTTGAATGAATTACTACCAATTGTGTCACGTGGTGGCCCGGGGAAATCTGGTAAAACTCGCTGGTAAAGAGACTGATGTCTCACCAGGTAAATCCTCGGACAACTAGATTAGTGTCAGGTTCAGTTTCCTTTTATGGGCTCTCGTGGCATGGTTGGTTTCGACCTGGCCTTTCATCAGAAGGGGCTAGAGTTCGATCCCAAGTATGAGGTAGAAATTTATTTCTATTTGAACACGATGTTGTGTTGATATTTATCCATATTGACTCATTAGGGGTAATTTGAATGAATTACTACCAATTGTGTCACGTGGTGGCCCGGGGAAATCTGGTAAAACTCGCTGGTAAAGAGACTGATGTCTCACCAGGTAAATCCTCGGACAACTAGATTAGTGTCAGGTTCAGTTTCCTTTTATGGGCTCTCGTGGCATGGTTGGTTTCGACCTGGCCTTTCATCAGAAGGGGCTAGAGTTCGATCCCAAGTATGAGGTAGAAATTTATTTCTATTTGAACACGATGTTGTGTTGATATTTATCCATATTGACTCATTAGGGGTAATTTGAATGAATTACTACCAATTGTGTCACGTGGTGGCCCGGGGAAATCTGGTAAAACTCGCTGGTAAAGAGACTGATGTCTCACCAGGTAAATCCTCGGACAACTAGATTAGTGTCAGGTTCAGTTTCCTTTTATGGGCTCTCGTGGCATGGTTGGTTTCGACCTGGCCTTTCATCAGAAGGGGCTAGAGTTCGATCCCAAGTATGAGGTAGAAATTTATTTCTATTTGAACACGATGTTGTGTTGATATTTATCCATATTGACTCATTAGGGGTAATTTGAATGAATTACTACCAATTGTGTCACGTGGTGGCCCGGGGAAATCTGGTAAAACTCGCTGGTAAAGAGACTGATGTCTCACCAGGTAAATCCTCGGACAACTAGATTAGTGTCAGGTTCAGTTTCCTTTTATGGGCTCTCGTGGCATGGTTGGTTTCGACCTGGCCTTTCATCAGAAGGGGCTAGAGTTCGATCCCAAGTATGAGGTAGAAATTTATTTCTATTTGAACACGATGTTGTGTTGATATTTATCCATATTGACTCATTAGGGGTAATTTGAATGAATTACTACCAATTGTGTCACGTGGTGGCCCGGGGAAATCTGGTAAAACTCGCTGGTAAAGAGACTGATGTCTCACCAGGTAAATCCTCGGACAACTAGATTAGTGTCAGGTTCAGTTTCCTTTTATGGGCTCTCGTGGCATGGTTGGTTTCGACCTGGCCTTTCATCAGAAGGGGCTAGAGTTCGATCCCAAGTATGAGGTAGAAATTTATTTCTATTTGAACACGATGTTGTGTTGATATTTATCCATATATATATATATATATACACATATATATATATACATATATATATTATATATTATATATATATATATATATACACACACACACACACATATATATATATATACACACACACACACACATATATATATATATATAAAGACTAGAGAACAATGAAAAATACTCAAAACACTAGAATGACAGAGTTAAAAATTATTTCAGGATAGATTAATCACTGAAAGTCTTAAAAGACTCTCTTTATATTGCATTTTTTGGTAAAAATATTCTACTTGTGTTCTATTCGTCTGAGAGTTACAACTCGGGATGATTTTTGCAATAAGCCATTCTCTCTACAACTTTCGACTTTAACGTTTTAGATACATCTTAGTCAGCAATTCTTATAAACCTTACTTTAGTCAGAGATTCTTTTATTTTTAGACATTACTTTTTAAAATGTTATCATAATGACTATTCTTTTATTAATGTTTCACTCTTAAGAACATATCTTTTGCAAAAGGTCCCTTACTTTCTTTTGACAAAGGAGCTCACTTTTTGCAGTATCAATATTTCATTGATACATTTTTCTGTCAAAAGGATTTTAACTTTTCCTTGAGAAATATTTTTTCATACGCACAATTTTTCTCTTTATAAAGACCTTTCTTTAGTCAGTAAGCCTTGAAAAAAGGCTGGTATTATTTTCATCATCATTATCACTAACTAAACTATAACCCTAGTTGGAAAAGCCCAAGGGCTCCAATAAAGAAAAATATCCCAGAAAGGAAAGGAAATGGGGATATAAACTATATGGGAAGTAATGAATGAGAATATAGAATATCTCAAGATCAGTAATAACATTAAAATAAAATTTTCATATATAAACTAAGAAAAGAGAAACTGTCATAATATAAACTAAGAAAAGAGGAACTGTCATAATATAAACTAAGAAAAGAGGAACTGGCATAATATAAACTAAGAGAAGAGATTCTGTCATAATATAAACTAAGAAAAGAGAATCTGTCATAATATAAACTAAGACAAAAGAAACTGTCATAATACAAACTAAGAAAAGAGAAACTGTCATAATATAAACTTAGAAAAGAGAAATTGGCATAACATAAACTAAGAAAAGAGGAACTGTCATAATATAAACTAAGAAAAGAGAAGCTGTCATAATATAAACTGAGAGAAGAGAAGCTGTCATGATATAAACTAAGAAAAGAGAAACTGTTATAATATAAACTAAGAAAAGAGAAACTGTCATGATATAAACTAAGAACAAACGAACTGTCATAATGTAGACTAAGAAAAGAGGAACTGTCATAATGTAAACTAAGAAAAGAGAAACTGTCATAATATAAACTAAAAAAAGAGAATGTCATAATGTAAACTAAGAAAAGAGAAACTGTCATAATACAAACTAAGAAAAGAGGAACTGTCATATATAAACTAAGAGAAGAGAAATTGTCATAATATAAACTAAGAAAAGAGAAACTGTCATAATATAAACTAAGAAAACAGAAAATTTCATAACATAAACTAAGAAAAGAGAAACTGTCATATTATAAACTAAGAAAAGAGAAACTGTCATAATATAAACTAAGAAAGGAGGAACTGTCATGATATAAACTTAAAAAAGAGGAAGTCATAACATAAACTAAGCAAAGAGGAACTGTCATATATAAACTTAGATCAGCATGTTCAACTTGAAACCATTCACTACAAATTAATTTGTGAGTCTCCACATAAGTATAAACAACCAAAATCCATAAAACCCTATTTTTGCAGTGTCCAATAATTCACAAACCTTCGTAACACCAAAGACAACTACACAGCCCTTTACCTTTTCAGTTCAGCTGCCACCAAGGCTGCAGAGCACAACAGAAGTAATATCAACGGTCTCATGGTGGTGTTCTTGAAGGGGGTCGTTAGCGTACAAGACACTTGAAAGCTAACCGGCTGGTTTTAATGGCCAAAAATCCTTATCTCAATAACATATCTCTGAGAATGGGGAAAATTATCAATTGAGAATGCTCTATGCGTGGGACGTTCGACTAGATTTCATAACAGATTTTTTTTGCTTTCATATCTCAACAGGTTTCAATATTAAGACGATTACAAAATGTAGTCTGTATTTTATTTCATAATCAAATACGTACAAAGGATATGTTACAGAACTGAGATGATATTTATGGTCGATATATTCTGAGTGAAATGACTGTGGTATTTTTTTTTCTAAAGTAAGTTGTAGTTATAAATGTTAAATGTATTTTGTCAAATCTCTAAATAGCAGCTTGTTTGCGTTACAATTATCATTATGTATCATACAGTATACAGAGAGAGAGAGAGAGAGAGAGAGAGAGAGAGAGAGAGAGATAATGTCCACTTTGATACTTGATTCTTTTTATGAAAACATGGGAAAATATTACTTCCAACACCTGCAACAGCAAAATTTTATCATTAGTCTAAAAAAATATCACCTACAACTTGCAATCATAATTCCCACAGAATTAGCCTTAGAAAAGGATTAGAACAAGTAATTGATATATATATATATATATATATATTTATATATACATATATATATGTATATATATATATATATATATAAATTATATATGTATATATATATATATATATATATGAACATATATCACAAGCACACGTGATTTTAATTAATGTAAATAATTCGACAGGAATATGTAGGGGGACTTGTCATAAACTTTTAGTCTCTCTTGATAGCTGAGTCGGTAGGGTCCCTGCCAGCATGGTTTCTAGCCGTACAGGTGGTGGTTCGAATCACCACCCGGCCAGAAGCTGTTACCATAAAATGAATTCCAAGTGGATATGTATTCCCAGGATAGAATTCGGTATTAAATGCAATTCGTGGGTGATATTTACATATATATATATATATTATATTATATATATATATATATATATATGTGTGTGTGTGTGTGTGTATAAACTGTGTATATATACAGTATATAACATATCTATTTTAGCATTACTGATCTTAAAATATATATTTATTCCTTACTACTTGTAGTTTACTTATTTCCTTTCCTCACTGGGCTATTTTTCCTTGTTAGACCCCATGGAATTATAGCATCAGGCTTTTCCAACTAGGGTTGTAGCTAAGCTATCAATAATAATAAAAATAATAATAATAATAATAATAATAATAATGATAACAAGAATAATAATAATAATAACAATATCTCCAATATTCACTCAAAATCTTAGGATTGTATTTATGAAATTTGAACAATATAGCACTGTGAGGGGGCCGGAATGAACATTCAGTATTCATGTGCAACTGGGGGTCCTAGGAGGTGAAAATCTTGGGAAAAGAGGTAAAGTAGAAGTCTAAAAAGTGGGCGGAAGCTGCAGAGCCCCTTCAGTACGTACAGTAATGCGTGATAAAATTTTGTACGTTTAGAGAAGTTTTTCATATTCAAATAAGCCATAAATTATACTCCTCCTAATATCTGGATTCTCTCTACCTCGCGATCACAGACCCAAGGGGGTATCAACTCAAAGGCAATAGCTTCTGGTTGGATGGGGAATCGAACCCGGGCCCGAGAAACCGAGATGACAGTGACACCATCTATCCACAAAGTGCTAAGCATAAAAAATTGATTGATTTTTTTGGACCCTCAACAATAAAAGTCACTGACACTTAACGAAAGTTGAAGAGTGGGAATCTCCAGATGCTGAACTTTGAGGGCTACTGATAACTCTTTCGGGAAATTTGTTGGGTCCTTTTGCAACTTCTGGCAAGCAGTGTTTTCAAGCTTCTATGATTGAGAATGAAGAATTATATAAGACAGTTTAAACACATGTACAACTTGTAATTCTTTCCTGGCAATTAGAGGAATTATTCTCATAAAATTAAATAAATTAGATATGAAATTATAACTTGGTTGATATAAAAATAGTTTAACACCACCAAATAACTAAAATCTTTATAGTTTAATAAAAACTATAATTTGGAAGACTACATATGTTGAAGATTCTTTCTTATAGTTCATAATATCCAAAGTAGTGACTCAAACTGATGGCAATTATTTTTTCAATTTATGATGTTAATCACAAAATTTCAGGTTAAATCTATAAATAATGCAAGGAGTGCAAGGCAATAGAGTTTAAGAGCCACAGATCTATCGTGAATAAAATTGATAAAAAGAAAAGTATGAAAACAAGTTCCATTTCTTTTATATTTGCACCAAGTCTCTTCAATTTACTCTGAAATTGTGTGCAATAAGGTAGAGTATTACATTCTGTTGGAGAACCAACTATTCGCGTCTGTTGTTTCAATATCATAAATATTATATTATAAATTAATCAAATTTTACTACTTCCCTCATGCTCATATTTGCCATAATACTTCAAAGTTATTGTTATTAAAGCGATCGAGATAGACCAGCTCAATGACTTAAATTTGACCCTACAGAGATGGTCAAAATAGATTCATTCAGTATTTTCAAAATTGATGGCACAGTTATATAAGGATCAGCTTAAAAGCAATATGGTTCAACAGCAGTCACTGAAAATACTAACTAAAGATCAGTAGTATAGCATACTTCCCATTTATTTCACTCTAGCTTAGCAAAGTAGCTAACGTTACGTATTTTCATACAAAGCTAACTTCCTAACGCTAATGCCAAAAGTTTGCCATAATGTTCAAGCTGGATGCAATGATTTACAACTAGTAATCCTATATACAGTTGAACAATAGGCATTAAGTTCGCAAACTACAATGCTAATCCGGGGGATTGCGACATTGTTTGGGGACAGTATTGCTGAAAATTTCTATAAATCATAATTCTTATTTAACTATATAAAATGCATGGGGATATTAGTGGCTGTGTATTACAACAAGCATGAACAGTTAGCATTATTTGTAATGAGTTTAAGAATTGTTTTTTCTACAAATTTCAAAATTTCCAGGTTGCTAACACCAAGATTTGATGAAACTTTAGCATCTGAGGGAACTAGTTTACTAGCAAACATCTAAAAGCCATGTTTTATCCTATTCTTTTTTAACACGAAAATCACAAATTCTAAGTAATATGTTATTTTTATAATAAAATAAATTTTTGAATATACTTACCCGGTGATTATATAAGCTGCAGCTCTGCTGCCCGACAGAAAAACTCTACGCTCAAAATCCGCCAGCGATCGCTATGCAGGTAGGGGGTGTACTTCAACAGCGCCATCTGTCGTGCAGGTACTCAGTACTCAATGTAAACACAGAACTCAATTTTCTCCTCGGTCCACTGGGTCTCTATTGGGGAGGAAGGGAGGGTCCTTTAATATATAATCACCGGGTAAGTATATTCAAAAATTTATTTTATTATAAAAATAACATTTTTCAATATTAAACTTAGCCGGTGATTATATAAGCTGATTCACACCCAGGGGGGTGGGTAGAGACCAGCATTAATTGTTTACATTATTATGAGCTAAGGATTTTGTATTTCATTTTAGCAGTTATTCAAAATAACAAACATAAAATAAATAAGTACCTGGTAAGGAAGTCGACTTGAACAATTACTCTGCCTTTTTTAAGTACGTCTTCCTTACTGAGCCTCGCGATCCTCTTAGGATGCTGAGCGACTCCTAGGAGCTGAAGTATCAAGGGTTGCAACCCATACTACAGGACCTCATCAAAACCTCTAATCTAGGCGCTTCTCAAGAAAAGAATTTGACCACCCGCCAAATCAACCAGGATGCGAAAGGCTTCTTAGCCTTCCGGACAACCCAAAAACAACAATAAAAAACATTTCAAGAGAAAGATTAAAAAAGGTTATGGAATTAGGGGAATGTAGTGGTTGAGC
This sequence comes from Palaemon carinicauda, assembly GCF_036898095.1. Lineage (NCBI taxonomy): Eukaryota > Metazoa > Arthropoda > Malacostraca > Decapoda > Palaemonidae > Palaemon > Palaemon carinicauda. The sequence continues at coordinate 135,448,167 of NC_090738.1, read as the reverse complement.
CCTCACCCACTACTGCACTCGCTGCTACGAATGGTCCCAGGGTGTAGCAGTTCTCGTAAAGAGACTAGACATCTTTAAGATAAAAAGACGCGAACACTGACTTGCTTCTCCAATAGGTTGCGTCCATTACACTCTGCAGAGATCTATTTTGTTTAAAAGCCACTGAAGTAGCGACAGCTCTAACTTCATGTGTCTTTACCTTCAGCAAAGCATGGTCTTCTTCATTCAGATGGGAATGAGCTTCTCGTATCAACAGTCTGATATAATAGGAAACTGCATTCTTTGACATAGGCAAAGAGGGTTTCTTAATAGAACACCATAAAGCTTCTGACTGTCCTCGTAAAGATTTAGTTCGTCTTAAATAGAACTTAAGAGCTCTAACAGGGCATAAGACTCTTTCTAGTTCATTTCCAACCATATTTGAAAGGCTTGGAATATCGAACGATTTCGGCCAAAGGCGAGAAGGTAGCTCGTTTTTGGCTAGAAAACCAAGCTGTAAGGAACATGTAGCCGTTTCAGATGAAAATCCGATGTTCCTGCTGAAGGCGTGAATCTCACTGACTCTTTTAGCTGTGGCTAAGCAAACCAGGAAAAGAGTCTTTAAAGTGAGATCTTTAAAGGAGGCTGATTGTAGTGGCTCGAACCTTTCTGACATCAGGAATCTTAGTACCACGTCTAAATTCCATACAGGTGTAGCCAAACAACGCTCCTTCGTGGTCTCAAAAGACTTAAGGAGGTCCTGTAGATCTTTGTTGTTGGAAAGATCTAAGCCTCTGTGACGGAAGACTGTTGCCAACATGCTTCTGTAACCTTTGATAGTGGGAGCTGAAAGAGATCTTTCTTTCCTCAGGTATAATAGGAAGTCAGCTATTTGGGTTACAGAGGTACTGGTCGAGGATACTGATACCGACTTGCACCAGTTTCGGAAGACTTCCCACTTCGACTGGTAGACTCTAAGAGTGGATGTCCTCCTTGCTCTAGCAATCGCCCTGGCTGCCTCCTTCGAAAAGCCTCTAGCTCTAGAGAGTCTTTCGATAGTCTGAAGGCAGTCAGACGAAGAGCGTGGAGGCCTGGGTGTACCTTCTTTACGTGTGGCTGACATAGAAGGTCCACTCTTAGAGGAAGAGTTCTGGGAACGTCCACCAGCCATTGAAGTACCTCGGTGAACCATTCTCTCGCGGGCCAGAGGGGAGCAACTAACGTCAACCTTGTCCCTTCGTGAGAGGCGAACTTCTGCCGTACCTTGTTGACAATCTTGAACGGGGGGAATGCATAAAGGTCTAGATGGGACCAATCCAGTAGAAAGGCATCTATATGAACTGCTGCTGGGTCCGGGATTGGTGAGCAATATATTGGGAGCCTCTTGGTCATCGAGGTTGCGAAGAGATCTATGGTAGGTTGGCCCCATGTGGCCCATAGTCTCTTTCACACATCCTTGTGTAGGGTCCATTCTGTTGGGATGATTTGACCCTTCCGACTGAGGCAATCCGCCATGACATTCATATTGCCTTGGATAAACCTCGTTACTAGAGAAAGGTTTAGATCTCTTGACCAGGTGAGGAGGTCCCTTGCGATCTCGTACAACGTCATAGAATGGGTCCCTCCTTGCTTGGAGATGTACGCCAAGGCCGTGGTGTTGTCCGAGTTCACCTCCACCACTTTGCCTTGAAGGAGGGATTTGAAGCTTTTCAAGGCCAGATGAACTGCCAGTAGCTCCTTGCAGTTGATATGCAACGTTCTTTGATTCGAGTTCCACGTTCCCGAGCATTCCCGACCGTCCAATGTCGCACCCCAGCCCGTGTCCGATGCGTCCGAGAAGAGAACGTGGTTGGGGGTCTGAACTGCCAGGGGCAGACCCTCTCTGAGGTTGATACTGTCCTTCCACCAAGTCAGTGATGACTTCATCTTCTCGGAAATGGGGATCGAGACCGCTTCTAGCGTCTTGTCCTTTTTCCAGTATACAGCTTGGTGAAATTGCAGGGGACGGAGGTGTAGTCTCCCTAACGAAACGAACTGTTCCAGGGATGATAGCGTCCCTATCAGACTCATCCACTGTCTGACTGAACATCGTTTCTTCTTTAGCATGTTCTGGATGCATACCTGGGCTTGACTTGTTCTGGGGGCCGACGGAAAAGCCCGAAAAGCTTGACTGTGAATCTCCATCCCTAAATACACTATAGTTTGGGATGGGACCAGTTGGGACTTTTCCATATTGACCAGGAGACCCAATTCCTTGATCAGATCTAGAGTCCACTTTAGATTCTCCAGACAGCGACGACTGGAAGAAGCTCTTAGAAGCCAGTCGTCCAAATAGAGGGAGGCTCTGATATCCGCTAAATGTAGGAATTTGGCAATATTCCTCATCAGCCTCGTAAACACAAGAGGAGCCGTGCTTAGGCCAAAGCACAGGGCTTGAAATTGGTAGACAACCTTTTCGTAAACGAATCTCAGAAAAGGTTGGGATTCTGGGTGGATGGGGACGTGAAAGTATGCGTCCCTTAGGTCTAAAGAGACCATCCAGTCTTCCTTCCTGACCGCTGCTAGAACTGACTTTGTGGTCTCCATGGCGAACGTCTGCTTTGTGACAAAGACATTCAGCGCACTGACGTCTAGCACCGGCCTCCACCCTCCTGTCTTCTTTACCACCAAGAAGAGACGGTTGTAGAAGCCCGGGGATTGATGGTCCTGGACTTTGACTACCGCTCCCTTTTCTAGTAAGAGAGACACCTCCTGCTTCAAAGCTAGCCTCTTGTCTTCCTCTCTGTACCTGGGAGAGAGATCGATGGGAGACGTTGCTAGAGGGGGTTTGCGGACAAACGGGATCTTGTACCCTTCTCTGAGCAACTTCACAGATTGTGCATCTGCGCCCCTTTTTTCCCAGGTCTGCCAGAAGTTCTTGAGTCTGGCTCCCACTGCTGTCTGAAGAAGGTGGCAGTCAGACTCTGCCTTTAAAGGACTTGGTACCTTTCTTCTTCCCACGTCTCCCTTCGGCACGAGCACCTCCTCTGCTGGAGGCTCTGCCACGAAAGGGCGGAATGAATCTGGACGCTGGAGTGTCCATCCTGGGTCTAGACACGGTAGGCAAAGGGGTGGCTTTGCGGGCAGAAGACGCAACTAGGTCATGGGTGTCTTTCTGAATCAAGGAGGCAGCAATCTCCTTTATCAAGTCCTCTGGGAAGAGACACTTTGAGAGAGGAGCAAAAAGAAGTTCCGATCTCTGACACGGTGTTACTCCAGCTGACAGGAAAGAGCAAAGGTTTTCCCGTTTCTTGATGACCCCGGAAACGAACGAAGCCGCAAGCTCACTGGATCCGTCACGTATGGCCTTGTCCATGCAGGACATAATGAGCAAGGAAGCTTCCTTGTCAGAAGGTGAGATCTTCCTGCTCAAAGCTCCCAGACACCAGTCCAAAAAGTTAAAAACCTCGAAGGCTCTGAACACTCCTTTCAACAGATGGTCTAAGTCTGAAGGAGACCAACATATCTTAGAGCGTCTCATGGCTAGCCTGCGGGGAGAGTCTACTAGACTTGAGAAGTCGCCCTGGGCAGAGGCAGGAACTCCCATGCCGAGAACTTCTCCCGTGGCATACCAGACGCTCGATCTGGAAGAGTGTCTCGCAGGGGGAAACGTAAATGCTGTCTTCCCAAGGTTCTTTTTGGACTGCATCCAATCTCCCAACACTCGTAAAGCTCTCTCGGACGAGCGGGCGAGGACGAGTTTCGTAAAGGCAGGCGCGGATGACTGCGTGCCTAAAGCAAACTCTGATGGAGGAGAGCGTGGGGCCGCAGATACAAACTGACCAGGATACATCTCCCTGAACAGTGCAAGAACTTTCCTAAAGTCCAAGGAGGGTTGCGTGGTCTTGGGTTCGTCGATGTCCGTATGTGGGTCGTCAATGTGTGCAGCGTCGTCATCATCAGAGAGTCCATCATCTGAAAACTGAGGAGGAAGCGGCAAAGGAGTAGGAATCGGCTGGTCAGCTGAGTCCGGCAGCACGGGTGCACGCGTGACTGAACCGGACGCAACGTCATGGAACTGTTGCCCAGTCTGTGAACTGGCAACAACCATAGCAGCGCGGGGACGCAAAGCGTCTACTCCAGACTGTCTAGTCTGCTGTGGGCGAGTAGAGGTAACCACACTGGGTTGCGGAGGTTGACGCACCGCGTCAAAACAAAACAACTTAGGCTGTTGTTGTAACTCGCGAACGTCAACGGAAGGTTCCGTGCGTCGCTGAACGTCAACATGCGGCTGGCAGGGTACACTGGAACGCATGGGTGGCGGGACTCTCACAGCTGGAGTGCGGGAGAAGGTAGCCTCAGCGTCCACTGGACGCACAACCGTGGGTGGTTGTAGGCTAGAGGTTGGTGCAGCGTCAACCTTCTCCGCACGAAAGTCCTGCATCAATGACGTTAGCTGTGACTGCATGGTCTGCAGCAAAGACCACTTAGGGTCTACAGGAGCAGGTGCGGCAACAGACGGTGTTACTGCCTGATGCGGTACCGCTTTGCCTCTCTTAGGAGGTGAGCAGTCATCGGAAGACTGCAGCGAGTCCGAACTGACCCAGTGGCTACAACTGGGCCGTTGGACTTGCGCGGAAGGGACCGACTTGCGCTTAAGAGGCCGCGAGACCTTGGTCCATGGTTTCTTTCGAGAAACCTCTTCCGCAGACGAGGAATAAATGGGCTCTCTCGTCTTCGTGTGGGTGGGGCGATCTTGGTTAGATACGCCCGAAACCACGGAGGGAACGTCTGTTCGCTGATTAAAGCCTCTCGAACCCTTTGGTCGTACGACATTGCTTCTCCCCTGGGCTTGGGAGCTTGCAAGAGGTCCCGGACTGGGAGGACGACAGGCACGAACAGACGAACCCTCAAGCGCAACACTATCCACAACACTTTCCACAACACTACCACTCACTTTGTCACTACCCACTGCACTCTTACACTTCAACTCCTTGACGTCTGCCATGAGTTGGTTACGGTCACTAGCCAATGACTCGACTCTCTCACCCAGAGCCTGGATGGCACGCATCATATCTGCCATCGAAGGTTGTTGAGTGCTAGAAGGGGGATCAGGAGCAACCACTACAGGGGAAGGAATAGGTTGTGGGGCATGAGGAGAGGAAAATTCAACGGAGCGAGATGAACTTCTCCTGACTCTATCTCTCTCTAGCCTACGAGTGTGAGACTTCGTAGGACAAACCGTGGATTTCCCCCACCCTTTTTGCTGATGCCAAAGCTAACAAAAAGACAGTCTTGAGGGTGAGATCTCTGTCCACTATGTCCTTCAAGGGTTCGAACGGGGGTTCACTTAACACCTTCAGAACTCTTGCCACGTCCCACTGCGGTACCCTGGAGGCTTGAGGGGGACATGCTTGTTCTAAACTTCTGATTAGCATAGAGATATGTCTTGAGGAACCCAGATCAATGCCCTTCAGGAGGAAAACCTGGCCTAAGGCTGCACGGACTCCCTTGATGGCCGGTATTGACATGCCGACCACATCTCTGAGGTGTACGAGGAAGTCTGCAATGTCCGGGATAGAAGCCCTTAGTGGCTTGATGTTTCTGGAGGAACACCATTTCGTAAATGTGGTCCATTTTGCCTGGTAGACCGCTGCCGAAGAACGCCTCAGATAACGCGACATTCTTTCCGCTGTCCCTGCCGAATACCCCTCCTTCCTTAGGAGACGCTCGATAACCTGCACGCGTGAAGGCGGAGAGATCGAGGATTGTCGTGGAACCTTTGGAAGTGGGGCTGACTGAGAAGGTCTGCTCTGTCTGGCATCGACGACAGGGGAAGACACGCTAGCTCTTTTAGATCCACTCCCTCTCCGGCCACCAGGGCACTACCAAAGTCATCCTTAGGTTGTGAGCTGTCCTTACTCTGTTGAGCACTTGCCTGATCAACGCGAAGGGAGGAAAAGCCTACACGTCGAGATTGTCCCACCTGTGTTGGAAGGCGTCCTCCAATGCCGCCTTTGGGTCTGGGACAGGAGAACAAAATACGGGGAGTTATGCGTTCAACCTTGTCGCGAAAAGATCCATTACTGGCGAACCCCACTTCTGGATGATGAGCCTGGCTACCTCTGAGTGCAGAGACCACTCGGTTCCCACCACTTGGCCCATCCAGCTGAGTGCGTCGGCCAGGACATTTCTTTTTCCTGGAATGAACCTCGCTGTGATCCTGATTTGTTCTGACTCGGCCCAATCCAGGATCTCCAACGTGAGATCGCACAACTCCTTCGATTTCAGTCCTCCCTGTTTCTTTAAGTATGCTACTACTGTGGTGTTGTCGCTCATGAACGCCACTGTGTTTCCCCGTAGAAGACTGACGAACTGTAGGCACTCTTTCCGAGCAGCTCTCATCTCTAGGATGTTGATGTGTTGAACTTTTTCTTCCTCCGTCCAAACACCTCTTGCTGACTTCCCGAGAAGGTGTCCACCCAATCCTTCCTTGGAGGCGTCTGTGAAGAGGAGCATCTCGGGAGGCTCGTCTGCGAAGGGCCTCCCCTTGAGGGTGTTCGTCCGATCTTGCCTCCACTCCAGGGATTCTCTCGTCTCTGGAAGAACGGGAACTACCTTGTGGGGGGAGTCTACTTGGTTCCAGAGTTCCTTCAGGTTCCACTGGATACTCCTGAGTTTGAGTCTCCCTTGGGGAACCAGTTTCTCCAAAGATACTAGGTGACCTATTAACCTCTGCCAGTCCTTCGCTTTCCTGGGATGTCCTGATAAGAAAGGGCGGAGGACCTGGTCCAGGTTGTTCAACCTCTCCTCCGACGGAAAGGCTCTCACTAGTAGGGAGTTCAGAACCATCCCCAAGTAAGTCATCCTGGTGGAGGGAGACAGGTGAGACTTCTCCAGGTTGACGGTGATGCCCAGAACTTTGCAGAACTGTAGTAGCTCCACGCCTTGTTCCTTCAAAACTTCCTCTGAGGATGAAAGGAGCAACCAGTCGTCCAGGTAACGAATCAGGCGAATACCCCGTTCGTGAGCCCAAACTGCGACTGTCGCAAAGACCCTTGTGAAGACCTGAGGAGCTATTGACAGACCGAAGCAGAGGGTCTTGAACTGCAAGATCTGGGCACCCCATCTCACCCGAATATACTTCCTGCTGGAGGGGTGGATTGGGATCTGAAAATAATCGTCCTTGAGGTCTAAGGACATCATGAAGTCCCCTTCCCTCAAGGACTCTAGTACTGACCTCGGGGTGACCATCTTGAAGTCGGTCTTGCACACAAACTTGTTGAAGGCCGACAGATCTATGACAGGTCTCCAACCTCCCGTCGCTTTCCCCACCAGAAAGAGTCGACTGTAGAACCCCGGACCCGGTTGCTGTACCGTTTCCATTGCTCCTTTCGCTAACATCGTGGAGACTTCTTCCTGTAAGGCTACTCTCTTCAAAGGATCCTTGGGTACCAACCACTCCGCTTGGTTGGCCGGAATCAGAGGTGGAGGTTCTGCCAGGAACGGTAGTCTGTACCCCTCCTTCAACACTGTCACTGTCCACGGTTCCGCTCCGTGGTCTTTCCATGCTTGCCAAAAAGGTCTGAGGCATCCCCCTACCTGAGGCTTGGGCAGGAGTAGGGGGCCTCTCACCCTACCTTCTCCTGGAGGATCTACCTGAACGCCCTCTCCTGGAGGCGCTGCGACGGCTGCGACCAAGATGTAGAAGGAACGTCTCTCCTTGTCTGGCTAGGAGAGGCTCGAGGAGTAGTGGGGCCATCGGACGCAGGTCTCCTGTGAGCGGGCCTCCTCATGGCTTGAGGTCTGGGGACACTCACTTCCTTCCCCTTCATCACCTTCTCTATAATCTCCTCCGCCTCCTTTAAAGGGGAAAAGCACGTCACCCCACACGGGCAGGCTCCTCAAAGCCCTCGCCTCCCTGTCCGGGATCTGCCTGGACAACTTGCTCAATACCGTGTCCCTTCTTCTAAGTACCCAGTTGGCCGACTGAGCTAGGGACTGGAACGTTAAAAATTTTAACGCCCTACCTCCCGAAATAATCAGTTCCTTCAGGAGCGCTTGGTTAGCTGGGACTGATAGGTCGTAGGAGGCCTGGACGCCCACTAGAGTCGAGGCCCACCAGTCTAACCAGGAGGCGACGTTGACCAGGTCCTTGGCCATCTCCTCCATCATCGTCGCCTCTGACTGAGAGAAACAGATCGGGGCTGACGAGGTTCTGTCCTCCGGGGCTCCCTGGCCCTAAACTTCAAGGGAGGCCTCCATCTTACAGGCTCCTGGCTGTTGTCCTTCTGGTAAATAGAATTTTCTTCGGGACCTCAGTCCCTGGAGTAACTTCGAGGTACTCTGCGATTTGGGGGCTTCCGCATTGCCCGCCACAATCTTGTTGACGTGAGTACGACCAAGTCTCACGTCTCTGGCCACAGGCAGAGCTAAGGAGGGTTTTTGTTGGACGGGGGCCTCCATTAGCCTATTGAGGCTAGAACGCCAGGCATCCTCGTCGGAGGGCACAGGTTCCTCTATCCTGTGATGCTTCGTTATGAGGCCTAACACTCTCCTATAGGCCGAGTCCTCTGCTGGCGCGGCCTCCGTGTCGTCGTCGGCGTCCTCCGTCTGGCGTTGAGCCACTGCCTCGACAGGCACCTCCGCATAAAGTTGTGGATGTGACGGGCACTGCCGCGGAGGCGAGCGCTTCTGTCCTCCGTCTGTCCTTCATCATGGAGGGTGTGGCTTCCGTGGGCTTGCCCGACGGAGGAAGCCGTCCCTGTTTGTCTAGAGTCAGAGCAGCCTTCGATGACTCAACAAGGCTGCCCGTCCGAAAAGGCGACACCCTCCGCTGGGCGGATTGAGTCGGCGCTTTCGCGGTCTTACGCCTGTCAGAAGGGGGTCTCGGTGAGGAGTCCCTCCGAGGGTCAAGCCTGTGTCTGGAGGAGGACCTTCCTGGAGACTTATCTCTGGGGAGCCAACCCGCAGTGCTCGGGATCGAAGTGAAGTTCGCGAGCTTACTGCGGGGGACGAGGACCCATTCTTCTCCTGGAGATCTGCTCCTGAATTTCCCCCTCTGGGACCTGGACCGCCTTCTTCCATGCCGCGACCTGGACCTCGACCTCGAATGGGAGCGCCTTCTCCTGGATCTGTCCCGTTTCCACCGATGTCTCCTCTGCGCTTCTCCTCCCGACGAGACTGATGAGCCCCCCACTGAAGATTCCGACGAATCCCCATAACACTTCCGCGGGGCAGTTGCGTGGAGATTGGGCAGGTTGACGACTTGCTGTGTTCCGGAGGTCGAAGGTTGTAGAAACACATCCGGAACTGACGCAAGAAGAGCTGGGGGAGATCGTGGCCGCTCGGCATTCGGGAACTAGGAACCAAGGCCCTCCTCCATCCTCAACGGGGATCTACTGGGCCTCTTCGGGGGCAACCATGCGAGGGGATCCACCAACGGAGAGTCTTCCTTCTCTAGGGCGCCTTCAGCTGCGGAGGTACCTGAAATATAAGCCCATGAAGCGGCCGTAGAAACAGGGACATTCTTACTCCACACGGGGTCATCCGACGAGACGTGCCCCGCAAGCATAAGGGCATCGTCTCGAGGACCCCCACCAACTTCACCTTCAGGCCCCCCACTTGCCTGTAAAGAAGCAGCAACCCCACTATCCCGAAGAGAAGACTCCTGGGGAAGAACCGATGGTTTCTTCCCCGCAACGGACTTACCTCGTCCCCTACTCTGGGTAGGGGAAGATGTAAGGGAAACCCCATCAGACTTTCCTCCTGGGGACGTCAAAGGCGAAGAGGTGCTAATCTTCCTGGGCGACCTCTTGGCAGACTTCTTTTTCTTAGTACCAAAACGTACCCACTGCACCTCATTCCACGACACGCACTCGGGGCACGTGTCCGTTGGAGAACACACACTATCTCTGCAGGACGAGCAAAGGGAATGCGGATCAACTTCCGGCTTGGATAAGAACGCACCACACGACTTCCCGGTCCTAGACCCAGGACAACGGAGGGGATGCTCCATCATGCACTAACACAACACCGCAAGACACAGGAACGCAATGGAAAGGATAAAAGGATAAGGATCACACGTGGAAACAAGGGAGAGCACAGCGATACCACGTGGGAGACACGCGGGACACAAAGAGTCGCACTGAGAGAGGAGAGCGTCGAGATGATATCACGATGCGACCAGAGAACTTACTGAGGGTCGAGACCCAAGCTAGCACGTGGCCTGACCCGGGATTGGCCTCAGGGCACGTATCCTTCTGCCTGGGGAAGTCCTCACAGAAAACTGAAGTAGGGTAAACTACACAAAACTCTGGTCGGACGAGAGGAGATTCCAGGTATCTCCTAAGAAAGTAGTTCGAGGTAAGTCTCCGTGTTGGAACAAATCTATTTTCGTAGTTTCTTCATGTAAACAGTACATGCATCTATTCTTATGAGAGTAAGCATTTTGTCTTGTCTCCTGTTCAATATCTCAAAAAATGTTGCAGGTAGTACATTTAATTAAATTTCCACAAGTTATTCATAATTTCATTTTGTGATTCGTAACTTTATATACATATAGTATCACAGTCACAGCACACGAAATTTATCTTCAATGGTGAATCATGAGTGTTAGGAATTATAGGTGACGCGCCTTCATTTGCTCTCAAATAACTTTCATATCTGGTTTTATCTATAGAGTTGTTTCGTACTGATCCATTCACCGTTCGTTTTTTTTTCAATTACCGATAGTAATATCAGTGTAAACGGTTCTGTATTTTAATTACTTTCTAAAAATATAACTTGATGGTTATTCTTTTTTTTTACATACATGAATGTAAGCTCACAAGGTCTAAAGCCCCGTCCACAGGAGGGGAAAATGCACGGGCTGGCACTCGGATTTGCCCTCAATTCTCTTTTATAATGTTACCAGATCAAATAGTCCAAGGTAGGCTGTAGGCACACATGGGTGAACCTTTAACGTGGCCCACACACCAGGCAGAGTGCAGTCAGAGTGGTGTCAGGTAACATGGTCCCTGGTTAGACATACATCCAATGCCTCAACAAGGGGCATATGCACTTTGATCGTTTTCTTGGGCTGTCCTTGTCAATGACATCACCTATAGTGTAAAGACAATGTCTTCCACAATGTTTTCATTGTCATTTAATGCACTAATTCACAAGTTTATTTAATAACCATTGCTCATAAAAGACTTCTATGTATATTATTCAATTCAGAATTCTCCGACCTTCTTGCCAGTACAATACAATATATATGCCTATGTTCCATGTACTTTAATGTCATGATTTATATGTATGTAATCATTAGTCAAATCTGACTCGGCATACAGACGTTTGGTTCCTCAACCCGAGGTGCTACATTTCCGTCCACATGACTATGTAGTTCTGCTCAAGCAATAAATCAATTGGTATTCGGTTGTCTGTCACCTTATGTCCTCACAATACTTGTTATCGCCATCCACCCACTAAACTGGTAACAGTGTCTGCTTGCCGGGCACTTGTCCCTCGTATGTACGGGGTGCTCAAGAGGTTCCTGTTCAGAACCTTTAGTTTAATTCTGATATGACAAATTTGTAGATTATTTGCATTTTTCCTAACGATTCAAACCTTAGTTATTGATTAGGGGTATTGCTTCGCAGAGAGTAATACCCCTAATAAATAGAGTGGTTTGTATTTCAGATACAGAACAAATCAATATTAATATACAGAAAGTGTGAATGCCAAGACATTTAGATTAAATAAGTTGAATTTTAAATAATTAAAATGTAAGCAAACAATTTTTACCATCTAAAGGAATTCTAGAGATGTTAATGAATAAAAATACATGATAATATAGTACTGTATAAACAATAATAAAGGGATTTTGACGAAGGAAAAATCTATTTCTGGGGAGAGACCTGTGACGCCCGGCGAAAAAGTCCTTCTTTGTACTTTTTCTGATATAAATCTTCCAAATATACCAGAGAAAATTAAAAGCATGGAATGCAGAGGTTACAACCCTCGCGCGAGCACCTTGTTGGTGTCGTATATCTAACAAGGGCGTTTGTAAAACACTATTCACAGGCTGTCTTCCATTTAGATAATCCCTTCATCAAAGGGGGAGGGCCGTGACAGGCCCTAGAGAATACAGTTGGGTTACCCTACCGACCCCTACCACTCGCGCTCACCAGGTCATCCTTCTGCAAGAACATATGGCTTGGCAAGGAAAGGGTGGGTCCGTACAAAAATAATCGGGAAGGGTTTCGCCGGGCGTCACAGGTCTCTCCCCAGAAATAGATTTTTCCTTCGTCAAAATCCCTTTTCTGGGTCGACCTGTGACGGCCGGCGAAAAAGTACCAGAGAATGCCTTCCAAGCCCAATAAATTAATAACATAATGAGGAGAATACAATCACCATGTACGACAATACTATGATATAATAAAGTAATCGTCCAATTACCAACCAGCCAAATGACATAGGGAACGTAAGGTTAAATAATAATGACGACAAGGAACCAACTGAGTGTCGAATCGCAAAAGGCATCAAACCTTACATGTCTAAGTATATCTAAACATTAAAGGAACGGTAACTACAATAACAGTTAAACCATAGGAATTAAACATGGCAAATATCATAGGGCTAACGAACTACCAAGGAGAGCGGCGACGTGGTGTGAGTGGCGGGTAGGAGGGAGAAGAGAAGAGATGGAAGAAAGGAAGAAGAGGAGATTAATGGGGAGAGATAAGGCTCCCCTCTGCCATCGTCGGGTATTTAAGGGCCTGTAAGATCTTTAGATATTGGCGTTTGACAACTATAGGGGATTTCCAACTCGTATATTTTTTAAAATCATCAAAGTCCCTGTTCTGGAAGTCATTGTTGGAGGCATCTACTGTCCGTATATCATGAGCCTGGGGAAATGATTCCGGATTAGTATGTTTAATGAAGTAGAGGATTTGTTGCCTGATACCGTGAATGGAAATAGTACCTCCTTGTTCCCTGATAACCAAGGGGCCAGACGAGCGGGTGGCAGTTCTAGCTAAAAACGGGCTTGAGAGTGTGACTGTACACGGAGAAAAAACCTGGGGATGAAGAATAATCTTCCGAGGGGAGCACCTATTTTGCGGATCCTCATTTTTTAGCTAGGGAAGCTTTGTCTGCAAAAGGAGTACTTCGGCTGAAGGGAGGAAATCTATGTTTTCCGGGTTTCGTGAGAGAGCTGCTAGTTCTGATGTTCCATCACCTGAGGCCATAGCCGTTAGAAATAAAGTCTTCCTAAGAAGAGTGATATAAGAGCCGGATTCATTGTCCGTGTCCATCGCAAGTTTGAGAACACCATTCAGAGACCAAGAGTCCTTTTGTGGCCGAACCGAAGGTCGAAGCCTAGCACATGTTTTTGGTGTTGATGAGAAATAGGAATCAGCTAGGTTAATGTTGAACCCAACAAGGAAGATCTTCTTCAAAGCTGACTTGATGGTGGTTAAAGTGCTAACTGTTAGGCCTTTGACAAATAGGAGCCTCAAGAAAGAGATGGCTAAATGCGGGGACATACGAGTATGGTCTGCACTATTAGGGGACCTACTAGTTGTTAACGGCCGAATCATATTGGCGAATTGTCGAGTCCCTTTTGTCCCATTCGATGAAGAGATCGTTTCCGGTTCAATGTTCGCATCTCTACGAGTTGCCAACTTCCTGTAGTCCACAAAGTTAGAGTTTTGGCTATCCTTGAGTAATCTGACACAGTGAGTTTGGATACTCGGGTCAGTTTGAGGAACGGGATCCGGATGGGACTGAGTTTCAACTCGAGGAGGAGAGGAAACCAACTGTTCTTGGCCAGTGAGGTGGTACTAAAGCCACTGCGCCCCGGAAGGAGCGTAGTTTGTGTAAAAGTTTTTAGAAGATTCCCTGGGGGAGATAGGGAAATCTTCTTCTAATGGTTCCAATCCCGGGGTAATGCGTCCATGGCATAAGCCCGAGGGTCCAGGGTTGGGGTCACATAACAAGGAAGTTAGTGATTCATCTGAGTTGCGAATAGATCTACCTGGAGGCCTGGAACGAGCCTGAGTATCCACCGGAATGAAATTATGTCTAGAGACCATTCTGACTCCAGTGGATCCGTCCTGGATAGTGAGTCCGCTCTCACATTCTGGCCTCCCGCTAGGTGAGGTGCTGACAGGAACCAGTTCTCTTCTGTTGCCCAGGCGAAGATAGTGACCAGGATCTGATTCAGGTTGGGTGACTTGGATCCTCCCCTGTTGACGTAGTGTACTGCGTCTGTGCTGTCTGATACTACTCTGATGTGGGTCGACCTCGGAGGAGAGTCTCTCTTCAGGGTCAAGAACACTGCCATGGCTTTGAGAACAATGATACGGGACTGTTTCATGGAGAGTGACCAAGAACCTGAAACATCTGATGTTCGGAGTAATCCCCCCCATCCACTTAGAGACGCGGCTGTATGGAATGTCACTTGTGGAGGTGGGAATTGTAGAGGAACCGATTTGGAGAGGTCCTTCGGTTCGGACCATGGGCGTAGTCTCATTTTCAAGACAGAGGGGATCTTCGAGACCATGTCTCTTATAGGTACTGTAGCTCTCTTTCTCCTAACTCGATTGATGTCTTTGAGTTTGGCTTTTATTAGGAGATCTGTTACTGAAGTGAATTGGAAAGGTCCGAGGATACTTTCTAAGGCTCTTCGGACACCTGTTTGTGTTTGAGAATATTTTTTGATCTTGGAAACTATTCCTCTTACCTTTTGGAAGGGAGAGACAACGTGTGCTTCGAAAGGTCCCACTGAATGGCTAACCATTCTAAGCGGACTGATGGTTGCAGGCGAGATTTTTTGAAGATTGACCCGAAATCACAGGTTGTCGAGAAATTGAAGTAATTCCTTCGTAACTCTGTTGCCTTCTATGACCGGCCGGGCCCAAATGAACCAACCGGCCAGATAAGCAATGATCTGTATCTCTTGGTTCCTGAGTTGTTCTAACACTCTCTCTCCCAGTTTCGTGAATATCCTGGGATCAATGTTGAGGCCAAAGGGCATGTCTTGAACACAAAGGCTTTCCTGCTTAGGCGGAAACCCAGATAAGAAGAGAAGTTTCGAGCTATAGGCGCAAGATAATAGTCGTCGGTAAGATCGACAGAGGTGGTGACGGTCCTACGGGGAAGTAAGGTCCGTACCTGAGAGATAGTCAACATCCGGAACTTGTCGCAGAGAATGTAAGAGTTTAGCTTGACAAGTCCAGGTCCACTCTCAATGCCGACAAGCCTTTCTTCGGAATTGTGAACAGGTGGCTTTGGAACTTCAGTGATCGATCCCGTTTGATTGCTTCTTCTTGAGTAACCCTGTGGTGTACTCTTTCAGGATGGGAGTGGATTTCTGGGAGAAGGTCACTGGTGGAGGAGGAGGACCTTGTGGCCATTTTCACCTCAAACCTTTAGAGATTACGCTATGAGCCCACAGACCGAAGGTCCAATGGTCTCGAAAGTGGTAAAGTCTACCCCCTACCGGGACCACCGCGTTGTGAGGGGGTGAATCTAGGTACTTTCCTTCTCCGAGCCCCCTTTTTCCTAGGTCCGCCTCGATGGCGAGACTGTCTTCTACTCCTGTAGCTTCCTCTCTGGTGTCCACGAGAGGAGCCTGAGGGTTCGGATCTAGGGCTGTATGCAGGTAAAACATCCCAACGGGGTTGGGCTGTGTACCTGGGGAATCAGTGAGGTAGACCACCTGATGAGGGGATTTGGATGCATAGACGTCGAATCAGAGGAAGGCTGTGATGACGAGTGGGTAACCGACTATCGATTCCTGTCTGATAGAGGCCTCAGACAGAACGTATTTCCCACAACTAACCCGATCAGACCATCAAACGTGTAGGTCGAATTGGAAGGGCAGATCTTGGAATTATCGTACCCCCCAGACTGACAACATCCTGGTCCAGACAGATCGGGCCTGCCCTTTAGGAAATAATACTGTTACCTTCGGTACCTTGTCTAACCTAACCAAGGCAATCTCTTTCAATCGAACGAATCCGTTGAACGGGAATTCTAGTACCTGGGAGTAAAATCTAGGTCCCCCAGAGGGAGGACGTCTATGCCATCCAGATTTATGGTACCATCTATATATGGAACATGTAAGGCAAATCTCTATGCGTTGTTTTTATCGAAGGAGGTTACTTCGATATGCCTGGGGCTGTAGGGGGAAACTTCCGAGTTCCTGAACGGATCCGACTCACTACCATACTTTTGAGCTCCGTCATAGCCCCTTGGTTTTCCCTAGAATGTGTTGCTTTTAGCAGTCACGGTTTATGCAGGGTAACATGAACATCAGGATCCATTAAGGGTCCTAGGTCGGTGACGTAGGTAATTGCAAAGCTGAAGGCTCAAAACTCATCCCCACCTACCTGCCCGTCCATGGGGTCGTCGTCCAACCTTAGAGAGGACACTCTGAGGAGATAGGGACCTCTAGATGGAGCATTTCTTCCCAACCTTGATACCCAAGGGCGGAGAGCCTCTCTTGCAGGCCAGAGAGATTCATCATCATCCTGACGGGAACCATGTAGGCGAACCTTCTGTAACAGAAAGGGGACATAAGTCTGGATGTTCCTTGAACTTTGGTTAGTGATCCTATTCACAGGCTGGGATCAGCTGTATAACTCATAAAAATCAATTTTAAAGAAAAGTCATTTAATGTACTATCTTTTGGGGTATAGTTCGACACTTGTATTCATGAAATGTGACACTGTTGGCGCATCCGCCACAGGTTGGCCACCCCTGACTCAGACGTTCAGAACCGGGTCTAACATTATTTACTGGCTATTAGTATTCTATTGATTCATCTGTTCACTGACCAGAGTTTCAAGGAACAGTAGATAGCCTCTCATGGCATGGTTAGTCTCGACCCGGCCCTTCATTAGAAGGGGCCAACGTTCGGTTCCCAGTACTGAGTGGAAACTTATTTCTATTTGAACACTATGTTGTATGGATATTTATTCATATTTAGGCATAGTTAGAATTGAATATGCATAAATAAAGGCATAATCAATTTATTTCTATTTGAATACGATGTTGTATGAATATTTATTCATATTTAGGTATAGTTAGAATTGAATATGCACAAATATAGGCGCAATCAATTTATTTCTATTTGAACACTATGTTGTATGGATATTTATTCATATTTAGGCATAGTTAGAATTGAAAATGCATAAATATAGGCATAATCAATTTATTTCTATTTGAACACGATGTTTTATGGATATTTATCCATATTTACACATAGTTAGAATTAAATATATGCATAAATATAGGCATAGTTATGTTCATATATTTTTATTAGGACTTTCAAGAATAACTAATGAATATTACCAACGCAAATTCAAAGTGTCATTAAAGTAAGTACAGTTTACTTTGTATTCATGTTAAATCCTTTCCTTTACAGCAAAACAAGAGATTGGCCACCCGTGGTCTGAGTGATCTCTGTCTACCGGAGCTCCGGTAACAATCCCCGGTACAAAGGTCCGTCATAGTGACAACGTGAACACCAGAGGAAAACTAATATTAACCTCAATGCTGATCGCCTGTACGATATCCGGTTAAGCCGGAGATTCGATGAAAAGGATCGTAATAACGATATTGTGATTATTCATGAAAAAGGGTTCATACCCTGATTCTGATCGTCTGATTGATCTCTGTTTGTAACGGAGAACTAGTGACAAAGGTCCGTCATCGTGAAAACGTGATCCTCAGCGGTACGATAACATTCTCTAATACTGAATGTTTGTGTTATCTCCAGTGAAGCCGGAGATTCGATGAAAAAGGGACCGTAATAATGAAACTGTGAAGTCTTCATCGGTATCACATTGTTAACTCCGGTTCTGGCCGTCTGCTTGATCTCTGTTTGTACCGGAGATCCGGTAGCAAAGGCCCGTCACCGTGATATCGTGACCGTTCACGGTACGATAACATTAACCTCAATGAATGATTGTGTTATCTCCCGTGAAGCCGGCCGTAACGGTGTAATTATGATCAAACATGACAAAGGTTCGTGTGTAAAAGGCTTCAGCCGGAGTCCGAGTGCCGGATTTCACCGTTGCACTCCAAAAATCTGCTCCTGTACGTTAACTAGTTCTCACCCAATGAGTATCCATATAGCGGAGCATAACTCAAGGCGGAGCTAAGCATAACTCAAGGCGGAGCTAAGGGTGTCGGTATAAAACGACCCCAATTAATGACTCATACACTAACGTACCTATTAATAGTGTTAGCTATATTAACAGTAACCACATCAATAAAAACGTTTATAATATTAAACGTACTATCATCAACTCTGAGACTAAGAGGAGGCCTGAATAACTTGTGATCGTATAAAAACGGAGAACGGGAAATTCACCTCTCTTACTCGAGCTAACAAAGAAAACGAGAGAAGGGATAACTCATATCCGTAGAACAGGGAACGAGCAGTCTCTGTTTTCGCTCTCAAGGTTACATAATAAAAAACTAACATCACACAATAAAACAAGAAAATTAATAAAATTGATTGCTTTTCTTAGTAATTGTAATAACCAAGAACGAAGAATAATGACAACGTAACAAATAAACAAGGATATAGTCTAAATCGAAGCCACTGAGGCGAGTACAAACTAACAGACTAAATCGCTAAACTTTAATTCGCTATTCTTAAATCGCTATTCTTCGTAGGTCCAAATTGGACTTGCAAGCAAATAAATACCATAGTAAAAATTAATGATAACACAAAAAGGCCATAAAACGTAAGTGATATAACCTAGATGACAGAGTACCAGATGGGCAAAAATAACTAGAATATTTACCGAAGCGAACATAACCCAAAATGGCTGCCGATACCTCGGCAGGACAATCGCTTCCAAAACTAAAAACCACCATATTGGAAACAGAACAAATGCCCGGTACTGTCAAAAGCTGCCAAAACAAACTATGGTACTTAACATTGGTAAGGGTGAAGTAGCAACGTCAGTCATGTTGAATTAACGACAATCACTTCGAAAAACACTGGGCAAAACACTTATCAACTTTGCGGGCAAGTCCAAAACAGAAGGATGACCTGGTGAGCGCGAGTGGTAGGGGTCGGTAGGGTAACCCAACTGTATTCTCTAGGGCCTGTCACGGCCCTCCCCCTTTGATGAAGGGATTATCTAAATGGAAGACAGCCTGTGAATAGTGTTTTACAAACGCCCTTGTTAGATATACGACACCAACAAGGTGCTCGCGCGAGGGTTGTAACCTCTGCATTCCATGCTTTTAATTTTCTCTGGTATATTTGGAAGATTTATATCAGAAAAAGTACAAAGAAGGACTTTTTCGCCGGCCGTCACAGGTCGACCCAGAAAATACAAATGACAATATGAGGCAACAACTAATGTCTTAACCAAACTGAATAATTAAATTCTTGCTCGATGCTAAAACCATCAACCTGTCTGGTATACAGACACTAACCTTGTCCCGCTGGTGACTGTTTTTAAGTATCATACATGTAAAGATATAAAACCAGAGGTAATTACCAGACTATCACAGTACATATGACATTAACTTTTACTTTCATAAAATAGCTTTGAAGACTAAATACTTTAACAAGAAATTATAAAATTCCCATAACCTTTATCAAGTTAATAATGTTTATTTGTTACCAGTCATAAATCCTCATACAATTGGGTTCTAATTCTAGTCATGAAGAATATAAAAATGCACCCAAATTTATCCTTAATTATTCAGATAAATTAAAATCAATAACTTATTGAAGATGTTCTCTTGACCTGAAAGCAACTTTATGCGATTTAAAAATTGACAAAATAGGAAGGGTCATTTACCTTGGAACAAAAGAATCGATGTTTACAGGTATGGACGGGCAGGCAATAGTTCTGTTTCAGAATTTGACGAGCTTACTTTAGTTTATAATTCCGATACGTAACAAGGTTGTTAAGTCGATAAGGCACCATGCGCAGTTTTAAATATCTATTTACCATTCAATCTATAATTCTTTATAAGTAGTGTTTTCATAATACCGATTGTACTCTACACTTTCTTATATTTGTAAGTTTCTTTAAAAGCCGCAAACTCAAGACTTTCTTATATTTAAAAATTTCTTTAAAAGCCGCAAACTCTACGTTAAATTTATGTATACCAGAGATGATTTGAATAAGTCCTTCCACCGAGCCCGAACTAGACTTAAAAAGAAATTCCTACATAGGAATTCCAGTGTTTACTGAAAACATAGTAATTGTATGTTGAATTAACCTTTGTAATTATTGTACTTTGAGTCAATTTCCTCTTTGCAACACCACTCAATAATTACCTTTTCAAATTGCATCCATGTCTCGGAATTAAAAACATGACAATCGTAAGAGATAACCTCACGACACCCAAGTAAATTTTCCTTCCGTGCATGTGTGTTTCCTCTGTAATAATACCAAATGCATTAAAATGCATGAAAAATTAGTTTCTTCAAAGAAGCAAAATGAAAGCTATGAACAAATAAAGTTAAGATATATAGTATTAATCTCTCACATAAACAACTTTTATAATTAATATAATGGCCTTCTCAACAAAAACAATTTGCAATAAGACATAAGTCTCCATGAAGTATGAAAAATAACTCTCATACTAAAATTACTTTAGTACTGTACTTACCTAAGAGTCCTACGCTATTCATTCTCTCAATGTAAAAGTTTGTCCGTCATGAAATATAAATTCTTATAAAGATGTACGTAGTACTAGGCATGCAGTTAATTCCAAGTCTTGCCTTCTCCATTTTAAGGCTTAGCACTACACAGTATTCTAGAAGTTTTATTCCAGCTGTGACCAGATTTGGGAATGATCTTCCAAATCTGGCAGTTGAATTGGAGGAACTTTAAAAGTTCAAACTTGTAGCGAATGATTTATATTGAACGGGTATACATAAGCCTCTCTTCATAGTTTATATATGAAAAATCTATTTTAACATTTTTATTGATTTTTAAGATATTCTATATTTCTTATTCATTACCTCTGTTCTTAAAATATTCTATCTTCCCTTGTTTCCTTTCCTCACTGGGCTATTTTCCCTGTTGGAGCCCTTGGTCTTATAGCATCCCGATTTCCCAACTAGGGTTGTTGCTTAGCAAGTAATAATGATAATAATAATTGGTTTCCAATCCTTGCTGGGATAATTTTCCTGTTGAAGCCTAGGGATTGTAGCATCCTGCTTTTACAACTAGGTTTGCAACTAGGCTAAGAATAATATGAAACTGCCACCATCCTGATTTCTCATTCTTCTGAGAACTAAGAATCGCAAAGAAAAATAAAAACCAGTGTGAGTGGGGAAAATGATAGGAACTTACATATTTCTCAGGTAAGTACTGAAACAGTTAAATATAACAATTGTGTTTATTTCAAAGAAAATTTCCCGAAAATCATGTGCTGAATACTTCATTGCCCCGCTAAGAGGGACTGAAGTTGGATTTTTTTTGGCTGTTTACATTAAAAAACCTCCTTAGAATGAGAAAAACCTTATTATCAAGCTGTCTAATCAGACCACTGTGTTAATTCTAGTTTCATGAGGATTGTTCCTAAAGAAGTACAATGAAATAACTGAAAATTAAAGCAAAACTGAACCGAAGGTAAGAAGACACAAGAGATAAAACTGTAGTTAACCCTTTTACCCCCAGGCTACTTGGAAATTTCCAACCCTTAACCACCAGGGGGTTATTTTTTTCCCAGCACATAATTGCTCTAACAGCCTTAATTTTTGTCATAGAGAGGTCAGGTTGGTCTCATTCTCTTGGAAAATGCCTGAATTTTCTCAAAAAATTATCAATATGAAAAAAAAAATTTTTATAGCATTTTTTTGCAAGGACGTACCGGTACGTCCATAGGGGTAAAGGGATGGCTTTTGTGAAACGTACCAGTACGTCCATAGGGGTAAAGGGATGGCTTTTGTGAAACGTACCAGTAGTTAAAAGGGTTAATAACATCCATAGATACCTTAAAACTTATTATTTCTATGTCAGACTCTTAGAGTACAGGAAATATTTATTATTACCTAAAAACATCAAGAGTTAACACTCAGTAAATTCATCAATGAATTGACCACTGTCAGTAAAAGCTCTGATGCAGACATATAACAACGTTTTGTTCACTCATGACTTAAGTGTAGCTTCGTGGTAGAATACAGCAATGCAAAACTAAAGACAATATTCTAAACACAAAGAAAAATTATAAACCCAAAGAAAAAAAAAAACAATCTTACACATACATACAATACTGAATCATACAAAATATGACAGCACAGTTAAATTGACCACGATAAAAAAAACAAATATGGTACATCTGATGCTCAAAAAATAGATGAGCAGTTCTACTTAAATGTCAACATCTGAAACGGTACAATAATCAAAGGCAATGTTCCGACTTCGGGCCGCGCTTTCGTCTTTCTAGTCGTCATCCGATCCACTTTCGATGTCCTCCTCCTGCCTCTCCTCCGACCTATCCTCTCTCTCCGAGGTCTTGGCATCGTAGTCGGCATCATCCTGTGGGAGAATAATAAGAACAAATAGATTGTTTATAAATTAATAACCTTCCGGCAACTATGGGAATAATTTCTAGATATAATATATGCTGTACATATACTGACACTGAAGTACGTGGAAGTTCGCATTTACTTCACTTCTACATATATACAATATGGACTAACTTTGTAAACAAATGACTTGTAGAGTTTATGTAAATAA
Source organism: Palaemon carinicauda (assembly GCF_036898095.1). Taxonomy (NCBI): domain Eukaryota; kingdom Metazoa; phylum Arthropoda; class Malacostraca; order Decapoda; family Palaemonidae; genus Palaemon; species Palaemon carinicauda. The sequence goes on along the minus strand of NC_090738.1, from coordinate 135,425,491 downwards.
TATTAGCACCATAAGTGCATTAGAACTCATGAATAAATACTCAGACTCTCATACATTCTGTAGGTATAATATAAAGACCACCAACAGCAAGGTTCTGAATCTGCCCATATCAAACAAGTGGTGTAAACTCGCCCATAAGTGGACTCTGCCTTACCCAAAATCTCTTAATATAGAGTGTCTATCAACCCAACACAAGCAAGGTAAGAAACTCAAAATTGATGCTGCTGATACGGCGATGGGTGAATTACTTAACCAATGCACGGTTGCAGAAAATCAGGAGGTGGTGGTATGGAATTTGTGCCGGCCCCTTTGACACTCGGATACAACAGGGAGTGTAAGTGAAGTATGAGCTATTTAACAGTATAATTAAATGTGGAAGTTACAAGGTTGCCTTCTGTTCTATGCACATTTTACATAGCTTGTGATAACTCTACATGTGATGAGCATTGATTGATATTACACATTACATTGTGCACCCCTTTGGATTACAATGTTATCGAAAAAATTGGCAGCCTGTTTATGTTTTTAGTATAGAAAATGTGATATCTAAATATTTCCTCATTACTAAGAACATACTGTGTAAATTTAAGGTACTATACTGCAGTCAAGATACACAAGTGATGAATTTAACACTTGCACAGACCTTCATTGGTGTGGTGATATTACAGTATAATTTGTTTATATATGGAGTCATAACTTCTATTAGCCAATGTAATATAAAAATATAACATCAGAAAGATTTCTACATAAGAAAAATAACCTCGAGGTATTATGACATACAGTGAATAAAATAGAATACAGTATAAGTAGAAATGCGTTAGATTCTGGTCGACAGCGGCCCAAATCCTCTACAATACCGTACCATCAAAGAGTTTGATTTCTCCCTCTCAAAACTTTTCCGATTAAAAAGATCGTCACATTTCTATTTGGAACATGGCTTAATTTAGCTTAAAAAAAACCGGTTTGCTTGAAAATCATTCAAATTTTAGAAAAAAAAAAAGCTAGGACCTACTTTGCCATCATCGGACCCTCCTACTTCTTCCCGTTCATCCGCGGATTCGTCGTCGGAATTTTCTCTCTCCGCTATTTCCATCTTGCCTTCCTCGTCACCGCTATCTTCTTTGCCCTCGGTGTCCATCTTCTCGTGGTCCTTCTCAACGTCGCTTCTGGTTCCGGCAGTACGGCTTCCCTTGTCGCCGTCTTCCTTCATTATTTCACCTGTTAGGGATGAGTTCTGACTCTTCACATTTGGAAGGTACATTGACACCACATCTGAGTAACAAAATAAAATACTTGACAATAAAGTCTTCCGATATTCAGAGTCCATGACTCGCATGAAGTCTGGAGGGAAAAAAAAGGGAGAAATAAAGTGCACACAAAATAAACACATCTAAGCAAACAAAATAAGCGTTCAACCCTTTTACCCCCAATGGACGTACTGGTACATTTCACAAAACTCATCCCTTTACCCCCATGGACGTACTGGTACGTCCTTGCAAAAAACTGCTATTTACATTTTTTATTGCATATTTTTGATAACTTATGAAAAACTTCAGGCATTTTCCAAAAGAATGAGATCAACCTGACCTCCCTATGACAAAAATTAAGGCTGTTAGAGCAATTTAAAAAATATATACTGCAAAATGTGCTTGGAAAAAAAAAACGCCTGGGGGTTATGGGTTGGAAAGTTCCAAATAGCCTGGGGGTAAAAGGGTTAAAGATATTGTACGACAAATAATGGAAGCCAAAACGTAAAATCAAACAAATATAAAAAAATGGTGTAAGCAGAAACAACTCAAATCTAAAAGTGCAATGTAACTTTGATATTTTGGAATGAAGCTTTCACTTTTGAATGTGACATCAAACTTTACATTTTAAAATACATGTGATAAATCAAACATTGTTGAAAATATTTGAATCAACAAAAATAATTCATATAAAAGTGCTCAAATAAGCAGTGGTTAGATGCAATAACTCCCCAATAAGCAGATATGAGGTTTTGAACATGCACTATTTAATTACACACTACAAAAGTACAAAAGAGAAACTAGCAAACCAGAGCTTAAAAAAAAAAAAAAAAAAAAGTTGACATGCAAAGAATAAGCAACATATCATGATGCTTCTCCTCCTCCTTGTTACGATATATTTTCTTTTCAACTAACACTATATATATATATATATATATATATATATATATATATATATATATATATACATAGATAGAGAGAGAGAGAGAGAGAGAGAGAGAGAGAGAGAGAGAGAGAGAGAGAGAGAGAGAGAGAGAGAGAGAGACTCAAATTGAATTGCTACATCAGTTGGTATCTTAATTTTAACCATTTTTTTTAACAGCAATTAAAAAAAAATAAGATGCTGACCAATGTACGTGTCAAGTTGAAAAGAAAATAAATTGTAATAAGAACCTATAAAAAAACAATATTAATACATCATGAATATATCTCTATAATCTATAACAAATCACTTGAACAATATTTATTAACATTACTACATGATACGACTTTCTACCAGGGCTGGAAAAAATTTAAATACTATAATTCCACAACAAAATCGCACTCCCCAAAAGTTCAGCTGAGTTCCACAAGGCACTAGAAGAGCTGAAAGACCCAGGCCTACATGGCTGAGGACTATGAAGCGTGAAGTAAGAGATAATGAATGGAGAAATATTGAATTAAAAGCTCAAGACAAAGACGACTGGCGAAATCTGACTGAGGCCCTTTGCGTCAAAAGGCGTAAGTGGAGATGATGATACTTCCACAAATGCCCTATCAATAGAGGAGGCCTATTGCTCAACTCAAGAGTAGAAATTCAAAGTTGGACAGCAAACTAGGATGTAAACAAAGTACAAGATTGAGGGCAATGTAGTTGTAAGCTATAGAGGAACTAAATGGACTCTGCAAGAAACCTTTAGCATCTCAAAGATGGTTCAGTACTCTTCTAAAGAGAGAATGAGAACAGAGATTAATGGTGAAAGGTAATTATCATGAAGTTGTTAAGTATATCATGAAATTTCAGGATGGAATTTAAATTGGTTGAAACATCATTAAGAATGAGAAAGATGGAAGCGTAGAGAACCAAGTTACAATTTCCGCTACACAAGGCAATACACCGAACCAGTTGAGCAGTAAAAAAGGAAGCTGCACCATAGATGTAAAATAGAAAAATATCCTGACCACTGGTACATAAAAATTTCCCATTAACACAGAGGGAAAGACTTCAAGTGGGTATATAAGGCATGTACTTCTCTATGCAGCAGACACATTGGAACTGACAAGTGAAAAGTTGAAAGCCTTTGACCTTAAAAGAGTTAGAGATGGTTTGACCAAGTTATGAGAAGAGATTAGGAACATATGGTCAGAAAAATAACCGATTTGGAAGTGGAAAAACAATGACATAAAAACCTATATGAACAATTATTTTTAGTTTGCTCCTCCAAGTAAGATCACAAAAACAGTAATGAACTCGTTCTCTTTTTGTCCTATGATAAGTAATACGCAAAAGCTTGAAATTATTCTCAAGAGTTTCCTTACAATCTAAAATAGCAATATTTTATCATATTTCAAAAAGGTACAATACAAAGAACATAGATTCTACTTCCACAATTAAGGCAACTGATTAGAAACCCAGTAGAAATTTAAATACTTTACAAGGAAAATAGCTTAGCTTCAGTGCATGACCAACATTCTCTAGAATAGCAACATACAGTACATACAAGATTTGAAAAAAAAAATACTGAAACAAATCTCAAACTGATAAATAGACAGTAAATAAAAATAATAAAAAACAAACATTACATAAAGCAAAATTGGATGCAAGTCACTAAGGCCTACAATAAAAACCTCAAACTTGATCAATTCCTATTGCTATAATGACAAATTGGATTAAAGTTTTCTTACGAAATGCAAATAAGTTAATTGGCAACGGATAGTGACACTTGTGAAATTAATGTCTGTACGTACATCAAAAGAGCAAAAAATATTTCTGAATGAGAAATCAAATGGACAAACTTTATATTTTGGGTAGAGTAAATCAATGGGTGCGATGGAATTTTTAGATTCACCGGCAAATAAAGTATGCTAACATATAAAATAAGAATTTCATAATGATACTCGTTAAAAACCTATTTCAAATTATTCCATGAGACAAAAAACAAAAGAATTATTATTAATTGGAATAAGAATAATGTTTGAAGCTCATATTTGGTACACCAAGCAAGCGTAAAGATAAACGCAAGCGTAAAGATAAACGCAAGCGTGAAGATTGTAACCAAGTTGTTAGTTTTTTTTTTAGCAAAAGCATTAATTTTTTGGCGAAAGCATAAAAGCAGGCAGCAAATACTACTCATAAACCAAAACAGGAAATGTTATCAAAATTCTTTGAAACATTAGTAGATATAATATATCTATTTACAATTAGGTTCAGAATGTGCTATGCAAAATAAAAGTTTATCAATTCTGAATATGAATGAATAATACTTTCCCTTTCTTGAGAAAAACAGCCACAATAACTATTTCTCCTCCTGATACTATCATCATAAAAGGTACTTAGCTGGGTAGAACGTTAGTGACACGATACATTATCTTCATTATTTCCCCTGATGACTAACTCTCATGTCAAGTTAACCCTTATACCCCCAATGGACGTACTGGTACATTTCACAAAACTCATCCCTTTACTCCCATGGACGTACTGGTACATTTCACAAAACTCATCTCTTTACCCCCAATGGACATACTGGTACATTTCACAAAACTCATCCCTTTACTCCCATGGACGTACTGGTACATTTCACAAAACTCATCTCTTTACCCCCAATGGACATACTGGTACATTTCACAAAACTCATCCCTTTACCCCCTTGGACGTACCGGTACGTCCTTGCAAAAAACTGCTATTTACATTTTTTTTGCATATTTTTGATAATGTTATGAGAAACTTCAGGCATTTTCCAAAAGAATGAGACCAACCTGACCTCTCTATGACAAAAAATAAGGCTGTTAGAGCAATTTAAAAAAAATATATTGCAAAATGTGCTTGAAAAATAAAAACGGCTGGGGGTTAAGGGTTGGAAAGTTCCAAATAGCTTGGGGGTAAAGGGTTAATTACACAGCAAAAATAACCCGAGGTATTGCAGTCATTAGCAACAATAAAAAAAGTTTCTAATGGAATTTAAAGATGAAAACCAATGAGAATTGTATACCCGATTTATTAAGAACCCATAATTGTTATGACTTTAATAGGGGCACGTCTTATTTCCCACAGGTTTTTAAAGCACAAAAATAAATAAAAACAACACTTAAAATATATTATTTATTTCTGGACCTACCTGATGTTCATATACCATTGTCTCTAGCAGCTCAGTTTATAGACATTTATGCCTAAAATTAATAAAACAAATTACGTCTTAGTATTTCCTTTAACTCGGGCACACTACTCTATCTGATTTCTCTTCCTCTTGTTTTGTTAAAGTTTTTATAGTTTATATAGGAGATATTTATTCTAATGTTGTTACTGTTCATAGAATATTTTTTTCTTGTTTCCTTCCCTCACTGGGCTGTTTTCCCTGTTGGAGCCCCTGGGCTTATAGCCTCCTGCTTTTCCACGGTTGCAGTTTAGCAAGTAATAATAATAATAATAATAATAATTTTGGGGGGTCGCCGACATCAAACAAATGAAACAGAAAAGGGGACCTCTCCTCTCTACGTTCCTTCCAGCCTGTCTACTGAATTAATAAAATACACTAGCGGTTAATGGCAAGAAGCGAAGCTGTGATACCCGAAGGTTCTCTGGTTCTCTGTTACTATGGTACTGCAGCCTCGAAGTCTAAACTCTTCACTATCCCCGATATCACGTCAGTGAGGAGAAGGCGTGTATGAACATCAGGCAAGTATAGAAATAAATATAACTATCAAAATTTAGTTTACTTCTATAAACACCAGCTTCCACCTTCCAACAGAGGTGAAGGAAGGGAATAGGTAAATTATAGAATTAAAATAAATTATATATTAAAAAATTAACTGGGCTAGATTCCTGGTAACAATCCTTGAAATACAGGACTAAAGATTTTGTTTCCTGAAGATATTCTAACTGCAGTGTTTCGAAATTATGAAAATTTTAAATTAATTAAACTTAAAAATAGTTAAAAGGCCTAATTGCCAACATCCGCTACTGTACCTTGAGCCCAGCATAAATAGAGTATTTGGAAATTTTGAAAATAGTAAAATAACAGAGCTCATAAAAAGTTAGAAGGCCGAAATTGCCAACATCCACTATAGGACCTTGAGCGCAGCTTAAATACAATATTTGGAAATTTTCAAAATAGTAAAATAACTGAGCTCAAAAAAAGTTAAGAGGCCAAATAGCCAGCAAGTACTATAGGACCTTGAGCCCAGCATAAATACGGTATTTGGAAATTTTGAAAATAGTAAAATAACAGAGCTCATAAAAAGTTAGAAGGCCCAATTTGCCAGCATCCACTATTGGACCTTGAGCCCAGCATAAATAAAGTATTTTGAAATTTTGAAAATAGTAAAATAACAGAGCTCATAAAAAGTTAGAAGGCCGAAATTGCCAGCATCTACTATAGGACCTTAAGTCCCACATAAATAGAGTATTTGGAAATTTTGAAAATAGTAAAATAACAGAGCTCATAAAAAGTTAGAAGGCCCAATTTGCCAGCATCTATTATAGGACCTTAAGTCCCACATAAATAGAGTATTTGGAAATTTTGAAAAATGTTATTTTCATTAGTAAAATAAATTTTTGAATATACTTACCCGGTGATCATATAGCTGTCAGCTCTGCTGCCCGACAGAAAAACCTAAGGACAAAATACGCCAGCGATCGCTATACAGGTGGGGGTGTACATCAACTGCGCCATCTGTCGAGCAGGTACTCAAGTACTCCATGTCAACACAGAACCAATTTTCTCCTCGGCCCACTGGGTCTCTATTGGGGAGGAAGGGAGGGTCCTTTAATATATGATCACCGGGTAAGTATATTCAAAAATTTATTTTACTAATGAAAATAACATTTTTCAATATTAAACTTAGCCGGTGATCATATAGCTGATTCACACCCAGGGGGGTGGGTAGAGACCAGCATTACATGTTGACATTATTATGAGCTAAGTATTTTGTATTTCATTTTAGCAGTTATTCAAAATAACAAACATAAAATAAATAAGTACCTGGTAAGGAAGTCGACTTGAACAATTACTCTGCCTTTTTAAGTACGTCTTCCTTACTGAGCCTCGCGATCCTCATAGGATGCTGAGGGACTCCTAGGAGCTGAAGTATGAAGGGTTGCAACCCATACTAAAGGACCTCATCAAAACCTCTAATCTAGGCGCTTCTCAAGAAATGACTTTGACCACCCGCCAAATCAAGTAGGATGCGAAAGGCTTCTTAGCCTTCCGGACAACCCAAAAACAATAATAAAACATTTCAAGAGAAAGATTAAAAAAGGTTACGGAATTAGGGAATTGTAGTGGTTGAGCCCTCACCCACTACTGCACTCGTTGCTACGAATGGTCCCAGAGTGTAGCAGTTCTCGTAAAGAGACTGGACATTCTTAAGATAAAAAGACGCGAACACTGATTTGCTTTTCCAATAGGTTGCGTCGAATATACTTTGCAGAGATCTAATTTGTTTAAAGGCCACGGAAGTTGCGACAGCTCTAACTTCGTGTGTCCTTACCTTCAGCAAAGCTTGGTCTTCCTCATTCAGATGGGAATGAGCTTCTCGTATTAACAGTCTGATAAAATAGGATAAAGCATTCTTTGACATAGGCAAAGATGGTTTCTTAACTGAACACCATAAAGCTTCAGACGGGCCTCGTAAAGGTTTTTAAATAGAACTTAAGAGCTCTTACAGGACATAAGACTCTTTCTAGTTCATTTCCAACCATACGATAAGTTTGGAATATCGAACGATATTGGTCAAGGCCGAGAAGGCAGCTCGTGTTTGGCTAGAAAACCAAGTTGTAGAACATGTAGCCGTTTCGGATGAGAATCCGATGTTCTTGCTGAAGGTATGAATCTCACTGACTCTTTTAGCTATGGCTAAGCATATCAGGAAAAGAGTCTTAAAGGTGAGATCTTTCAGGGAGGCTGATTGTAGTGGTTCGAACCTGTCTGACATAAGGAATCTTAGTACCACGTCTAAATTCCAACCAGGTGTAACCAAACGACGCTCCTTCGTGGTCTCAAAAGACTTAAGGAGGTCCTGTAGATCTTTATTGTTGGAAAGATCTAAGCCTCTGTGACGGAAGACTGATGCCAACATGATTCTGTAACCCTTGATAGTGGGAGCTGAAAGAGATCGTTCTTTCCTCAGATATAAGAGAAAGTCAGCTATTTGAGTTACAGAGGTACTGGTCGAGGATACTGATACTGACTTGCACCAGTTTCGGAAGATTTCCCACTTCAATTGGTAGACTCTAAGGGTGGATGTTCTCCTTGCTCTAGCAATCGCTCTGGTTGCCTCCTTCGAAAAGCCTCTAGCTCTCGAGAGTCTTTCGATAGTCTGAAGGCAGTCAGACGAAGAGCGTGGAGGCCTTGGTGTACCTTCTTTACGCGTGGCTGACGTAGAAGGTCCACCCTTAGGGGAAGTGTTCTGGGAACGTCTACTAGCCATCGAAGTACCTCGGTGAGCCATTCTCTCGCGGGCCAGAGGGAAGCAACTTGCGTCAACCTTGTCCCTTCGTGAGAGGCGAACTTCTGCAGTACCTTGTTGACAATCTTGAACGGATGACAGTGTCCCTACCAGACTCATCCACAGCCTGACTGGGCAGCGTTCCTTCTTCAGCATCTTCTGGATGGATAGCAGGGCTGGGGGTTGATCGTCTTGTTCAGCAACGTCATCAGAGGGTTCCTCATCCGAAACTGATGAGGAAACGGCAACGGAGTGGGCAACGTCTGACTCGCTGAATCCGGTCGCACTGGTGGATGCGTGACGGAGCCGGACGCAATATCATGGCACTGCTGCACAGTCTGTGAACTGTCAACAACCATGGGTGCGCGAGGAAGTACAGCGTCAACCCGAAACTGTCTAGACTGTCTGGGTTGTGCAGTCAACACCCTACCGGGTTGCTGAGGTTGACGCACTGCGTCACAACAAGTCACCTCTGCTGGTTGTTGAACGTCTTCCTAGTGACACACTGAACGTCAACAACCACCTCCGAGCGTCGCTTAACGTCAACGTGCGACTGGCAACCCACACTGGGTCGCATCGGTGGAGGAACCACCTCAACTGGCAGACGCGAGTAGGATACCTCGGCGTCAACAGGGCGCACAACCAACCGGTTGGAAGGTTTTTGGCCAGAAGGTTCTTCTCCGTATTTAAGTCCTCTATCAAGGACACAAGCTTGGACTGCATGTCTTGCAGCAAAGCCCATTTAGGGTCTACGGGAGCAGGTGTGGCAACAGACGGGGTTAGCGACTGAGGCGGAACCATTTACCATCCCTGGAAGCCTTGTTATGTGTGACATAATAGTACAGCAAAACTTCAAAGGCTCGACAAAAGATGAGAAGTTGACCTGTAAACAACTTGGAGCGTCTCCTGGCTAGGCGCCAGGGCGAGTCTACCAGAATTGAGAAGTCTATCTGGGCACAGGCATGAACTCCCAAGCCGAGAACTTCTCTCGTGTCCTATCAGACTCTCGCTCTATAAGCCAGTTTAAAAGAAGGGAAATCAAAGGCTGTATCCCTAAAACTCCTCCTGGTGCAAAAACCAGTCGCCTAGCCAACGTAACGCTCTCTAGGAGAGCGAGAGAGCACTAGCTTAACAACAACGGCTTCGAAGTAGCTAGGCCTAGTGTAAGTTCTGACGTTAGGCGAACGAGGAGCAGCAGTTACAAGATCCGGACGAAGATCCTTAAAAATTCATCATGATTTAATTAAAGTCCATAGGAGGCTAAGCAGCTTAAGGCTCCTCTCCAAATGACAGAGTCCTCAAAGGAATATCAGTAGGAGGGAGAACAGCACTTTCTCATCTACAGGAACCTTGTCCGAGAAAAGCTAGGTTATCTCAGTGAGGGTCTCACTGGTGCATTAGCAGCAGACCAGAAGGCAACGTTATGTAACTGCTTGACAGTCTGTGAACTGTCAAAAACTGAACTGTCAACCACAACAGGTGCGTGAGGACATACAGCACTGGTGCATTAATAGCAGACCAGAAGGCAACGTCATGTAACTGCTTGACAGTCTGTGAACTGTCAACAACTGAACTGTCAACCACAACAGGTGCGTGAGGACATACAGTGTTCACTCGAGACTGCTTTGACTGTCTATACTGAGCAGTCAAAACAACTCTAGAATGCGGAGGTTGACGCACCGCGTTAAAACAAAACAACTTAGACTGTTGTTGTTGTAACTCGCGAACGTCAACGGAGGGTTCCGTGCGTCTGTGAACGTCAACGTGCGGCTGGCAGGGTACACTGCGCATGGGTGGTGGAACTCTCACAGCCGGAGTGCGGGAGCAGGTAGCGTCAACGTCTACTGTACGCACAACCGTGGTTGGTTGTAGGCTAACGGGTGCAGCGTCAACCTTCTCCGCACGAAACTCCTGCATAAAAGATGCTAACTGTGTCTGCATAGACTGTAGCAAAGACCATTTAGGGTCTACAGCAGCAGGTGCGGCAACAGACGGTGTTACTGCCTGTTGCGGTACCGCTTTGCCTCTCTTAGGAGGTGAGCAGTCGTCGGAAGACTGCAGCGAATCCGAACTGACCCAGTGGCTACAACTGGGCCGTTGGACTTGCGCGGAAGGGACCGACTTGCGCTTAATAAGCTGCGAGACCTTGGTCCATGGTTTCTTACGAGAAACCTCTTCCGCAGACGAGAAGTAAATGGGCTCTCTCGTCTTTGTGTGGGTGGGGCGATCTTGGGTAGATACGCCCGAAACCACGGAGGGAAACGTCTGTTCGTTGATCAAGGCCTGACGAACCCATAAGTCGTTCGACATTACTTCTCCCCTGGGCTTGGGAGCTTGCAAGAGGTCCCGGACTAGGTGAACGACAGGCATGAACAGACGAACCCTCGGACGCAACACTAACACTTTGCACATATTACTTTATCACTTCGATTTTCTGTTTTGCACTTATTTCACTGAAATCGAAACTTTTACTGATTTCTACGTGAAACCCGCAATTCTACCCTTCATTAAAAGGTAGTCATTGCGAAAACAGTCGTATAATGCAGCTCATTAATACTAGCAAAAACAGAAAACATATATAAAGATAAAGAATTCAGTGGCTGGGAAAGAGACTAAACACTAGTTCAAATAAACTACGTTTACAATCTCTCACCGCACAAAGCCTGGGGACAAGAATAAAACCCTAGAAACGTTTTACCTTCTTCCCCGTACAGCGACTAGGGAGGAGAGTAACACGAGAACAACGTTACCCGCTTGAACGGAACGTTTTTTTTTTTCCTCTCTCTCCCTCCGTCTCTATCTCTCTCTCTCTTTCTCTCTTGATTTCGCACCTGAGAGAAGAGCCCAATTATATATCGTCAAAACATGTTATTTGGCTAAAGGAAAAAAAAAACTGAAAGGTTTTCCAAATAAAAAGTTCCTTTAATTTAGAATTTAAACCATTTAAGCTAAGAAAGAATGAACGAAACGTCAGAATCGATTTACTCTTACTGCAAAGTGAAACCGTGATACACTCTCTCTCTATCGTAACGATAGAGCGCATGTTGAACATCCTGAACGTCAACAACTGCGTAGTCTAAAAAACTAAACGTTAGTTCATCTTTGAAAACAGTACGAGACTGTCAAAGAAATTCTTTCATAAAACATTAAATTCAAAAAGTTTTAAATTCTTTAAGGGCTAAATACGATATAACGGGCTCAACGTTGATTAACTTCGGTTCCAAGTTAGGACCGCCTACTATCAGGAAAGGTCGCATATAAACAAAACATAAAAATTTATTTTTATATGTTTATAATAAATGGAAAGTTAATCGAAGAGGCCTAATAAAGGCGGAGAGATATAAAATATATAGATCTATAACGTGTTAAGCAAAATTACTAAAAACCTAAACACACTTCCGTCTAAGGGAAGGGTCGGCCATTTAAAAGTGAAAGAGTCCATACTCTCTTTGTCACCATAATTAAATCTATCCAAAACGAGTTCAAGTTTTGAGATGAAGATAAAACCCCTGCATAGCGAAAGCTCAAAACTAGAATAGTGTACTTCACCAAATAGTTGTGAAAACAAATCCAGTTAGTAACAGCGTATTTAGGAGGTCTTGCCAGTGGCACGACAGAGAGAAAAATTGGTTCTGTGTTGACATGGAGTACTTGAGTACCTGCTTGACAGATGGCGCAGTTGATGTACACCCCCACCTGTATAGCGATCGCTGGCGTATTTTGTCCTTAGGTTTTTCTGTCGGGCAGCAGAGCTGACAGCTATATGATCACCGGCTAAGTTTAATATTGAAAATTGTAAAATAACAGAGCTCATAAAAAGTTAGAAGGCCCAAATTGCCAGCATCTACTATAGGACCTTGAACCCAGCATAAATAGAGTATTTGGAAATTTTGAAAATTGTAAAATAACAGAGCTCATAAAAAGTTAGAAGGCCCAATTTGCCAGCATCTACTGTAGGACCTTGAGCCCAGCAATCTCGATATGAATTCTTCAAGATGCTGTAATGCTCAGCAAACACCAACAAGGTATGTTGTTAAGCTGACAGTAAAAGGCTTGCCAAAATTATTTCTGTAAAAATTGAAAGAGATGTTTTGTACTCCTAATATCCTGAACCTTAACTTTTTAGGATTTTGTATAAGATTTAGATATAATTCTTCGTAAGTTTCGGTGACCAAACCTCTAACTTGAAATATAATTGAATTATTTTTTTATTATTACTTTTTATTGTTTATATATGACATTTCTATTTTTGACATTGTTAATAGTTTATTATAGGACATATCTGTTTTGACGGTGTTACTGTTTTTAGAATGATATATTGTTAATTTATTCTCATAATTTATTTATTTCCTTATTTCCTTTCCTCACAGGGCTATTTTTCCCTGTTGGAACCCTTGGGCTTATAGCATCTTGCTTTTCCAACTAAGGTTGTAGCTTGGCTAGTGATAATAATAATAATAATAATTTCTGGGATTGAATTCGTTACTTCCAGCACACGGTTCTTAGGTAAAGAAGATCCTCCACTCATAAACGTTCAGATGCAAACACAAAACCCACTGAAATTGTAAATCTCAAATCTTGCATCAATAGTTCATAATGAAATATTGTAATAAACCGCTAAGGCCAGTTCTGAGAGACCAGACCAAGACTGGACCCCTATAGGCCTTCTCCTTTATTTTAAGATAGGCAAAGGCTAGGAGAAGGAAAACTCCAAAATCAAACCAAACAAGACCCTAACGGCGGAGCTTCCCAGCGCCGGCGGAAGAGGGCAATGCCTGTCGGGCAGGCAACAAGGCGGGCCTTGACATAACAAGAACCCGGCAGCCCGATACAACCAACATCGGAGAAGCCGCCTGTCTCATATGTCTTGAGCCGCGGTGAAAACGATGTGGGCCAAGTGTGTGTGCGTGGCCGTTGCAAAGCCACGACCACCCAAAACAATATACCCAGCTACTGGCATTCTGTCGTTTCCTCCACCCTTCTTCATCTCTTTCTCATAGGAGGCTGATGGCTAACGACAGAACCCAATACTCGGACACGAGTGGGCGCTGACGACGGTTGTAATAAAGGGATTTTGACGAAGGAAAAATCTATTTCTGAGCTTGACCTGTGTCGCTCCGTGAAATGTTTCGCTAGCATCATTTCTAAGGCATAAAAATTGCTAAATATACCACAGTAAAAAGGATGCATGGAATGACAGGAATAAACCCAGCTCGCTCACTCTTTGAGTGTCTGTATAGAAAACTGGGGCGTGATAGAACCACGACCATAGGTCTCCCACCAGTTAGACCTCTCCCTCATCAAGATCCCCCGTCTGCTGCCTCCTACTATGAGTATTCTTCCCCACCCCCTTAACCCATTCCTCCATAGCACCAGCGCTGGCCAGAAAATATTATATCATTTAACTGCTGCTTCCTCCGGTGCCTTTGATGACCGCGGAGGTAGCAGCAGTAGGGGATTCAGCATTATGAAGCTTCATCTGTGGTGGATAATGTGGGAGGTTGGGCTGTGGCACCCTAGCAGTACCAACTGAACTCGGTTGAGTCCCTGGTTAGGCTGAAGGAACGTAGAGAGTAGAGGTCCCCTTTTGTTTTGTTTCATTGTTGGTGTCGGCTACCCCCAAAAATTGGGGGAAGTGCCTTGGTATATGGATTAACGCAGTAAATAAGACGACATTTGCAAAATGAAACTGGACTATTTTGTTCGACTTTCGCAGTTGAAAATCATAGGTATAGGAGGTATGCGAGGCCTACCCTAGCCAAAATTATGACAAATTTAGACTTACAAACAGCTTCTTGGAACCTGTCCTATTTTTAATTTGAGGACTATAAGCAGTTACTCATTACTTTACTTTTTACTTTTAGGGGTTTATTTCTCGCCCTCCATCAGACACTAAGAGTCTGTTCAGGCGGGCCTTGGTGTGTGAAAATAATTTCTTTCCAGTTAATATTTTCCTCTGTATCTTTAACCTCCTGATACTACTGAATTGTACAGTATCTCTTCAAACATTATCATAATTGGTGAATTTGGGGGTATTGAGACCACAATTTACACTATAAAATAGACTGGTTTACTATGAAAAAGTTCAAACTTTTTAAAAATCTGATGACTGGCAAGAGATTCTACAAATCTTTGTGAAGAATTTATCCAAAACATTAAATCCCTCTTTGTAGACAATAATAAGCTCAAAATATGACTTATTTTACTGTTAAGATAATTTTACAATTGCAGAAGACACTTTAAACATACACATACAGGCACTTTTGGTTAAACCTTTAAAAACTTCCACCAAATTCAGTCAACGTAAGTTACGAGAACCTGCGATCTAAAGAAAGTTTATGCTACCTTATTTTGAAAAATAATAAAGCAGCAATATGATTAATACCATTAGGACCAAACCCCCACCAAAGAGAAAAGCAGTAATAAACATGCAAACCAACCAAAGCAAGAAGAAGAAAAGGAGCAATACGAGAACATCTTCAAAAGGACTCCCATCGCTTACCTTGAAGAGCAGTGAGACCCTGATCAACCTCCTCCCACAACTTTTCTTCTTGCTCCGGGTCCTCCCCATGGTCGCCTTCCTCTTCCTCTTCGTAGTCACCCTCCTCGCCTTCCGATTCGCCCGCTTCTCTTTTGTGGTAGCCCTTTCTTTCGCCGGACCCCTCTTCATCGTCGTCGTCGTCATCCTCGGCGGCTCCCCTTTCGTCCTTGGATTTTTTTCCAGTTGCCTCGACATCTTCCTCCTCTTCTTCCTCCTGAAGGAAAGACAAAAGACATGTACATACATACATATACCAAGGCACTTCCCCCAATTTTGGGGGGTAGCCGACATCAACAAATGAAACAAAAAAAGGGGACCTCTACTCTCTACGTTCCTCCCAGCCTGACAAGGGACTCAACCGAGTTCAGCTGGTACTGCTAAGACATGTAAAAAATAAAAAGTATTAATAACTAAAAAATTTGATAAACTCAACCTTGTGCTAATTCTTTTTCTTGATTCTCAAAAACTGGAAGGGCAAAACTTATCAACCAATACTATCTTGAATAAAATGAAATATGCAACTGATCTTTCATTATAAAATACTAATAGAAAAAGTGTGCGGGATAGCTAACAAGAAAGAGATGCTATAATCATACATGGCCAAAGGCCAATACTTTTCACGATCAAACGAGTATATGATTAACCTTTTTGAAATACTGGAACAAGGTTTTCAACTGCTACTAATAAAAAAAATAACGAGAGAATATCACAGAAAAGTAAAACTATTGAAATATACTCTAACAAGGTTTAAAATTTTCAATAATAAAAAACCACAATAGACAGAACATATCACAGAGAAGTAAAACTGAAAAGTAACTAAAGGGGCATTCAGAGAGCGAAGACCTCCACAACGGCAGATTATTTCTCGACCATGACCTTTGACCTTAACATGCGGATTTTCATACACTTAAATATGAACTAAGTTTCAAGTCTGTGACAACGATGTCCAAACTTATGGCTGATTACGTGAATTGGACATTTGGCTTGAACGTGACCTTGACCTTCCAAAATTTAATCTTTTCTAGCTTTATCCAAAACAGTTAATCCCTGCCAGTTTCATTACTCTACAATTAAAATTGTGGCCAGGAAACTGTTCACAAACAAACATACACAACCACACAATCAGGGGCAAAAACATAACCACCTTCCAACTTCATTGGCAGAGGTAATAAAGAAGCAGCAAATTAAGTTTCAACTTACCGTTGGTGGAGGATGAGCATCCTGGTAGTGAACGAGGTGGTCGAATGAGCGACAGTGACGTTGAACGCAGCGCGAGCCCAGGGAAGTGTCGCCTCGAATATACTTGCAGCAGAGGCTGCAGTAATAGGCTTCGACACGGCTTACGTAATCCATTCCTGAAAAATTTAATGAAATGAAATAATAAAATTAATATGAAACAGGACTATTTGTTTACGTTTGCAGGTGAAAATCACCAATACTACACAGTATTCTAGAAGTTTTATTCCAACTGTTACCAAGTTGTGGAATGATCTTCCCAATCGGGTAGTTGAATCAGTAGAACTTCAAAAGTTCAAAGTTGGAGCAAATGTTTTTATGCTGACCAGGCTGACATGAGTCTTTTTATAGTTTATATGTGACATATCTGTTTTTGAAGCTGTTAATAGTTTATATGGGACATATCTGTTTTGACGTTGTTACTGTTTTTAGAATGATTTATTGTTAATTTGTTCTCATCATTTATTTATTTCCTTATTTCCTTGCCTCACTGGGCTATTTTTCCCTATTGGAGCCCTTGGGCTTATAGCATCTTGCTTTTCCAACTAGGGTCGTAGCTTGGCTAGTAATAATAATAATAATAATGCGAATTAGGTGAATCATACCCTAGGTAAGAATTTAGCAAATTTTGACTTACAAACACCTTTTTGGAATCTATTAAGTTTAAACAGTACTGTATTCATTATCATTACTATTAATTGTAAAAATTCAAATTGCAAAATCTGTGCTACCAATATAATCAGGACCACAAAAAAGGGATTTTGACGAAGGAAAAATCCATTTCTGGGCGAGGGACCTGTGTCGCTCCGTAAAATGCTCCTTAAAGCACCATTTCTAAGGTATAAATCCTGCTAAAAATACCAGAGAAAAAGTTGCATGGAATGCCAGGAATAAATCCATCTCGCTCACTCTAAAAGTGTCGGTATAGTAACTAGGGCGTGTTAAAACCACTATCAGAGGTCCCTTACCAATTAGTCTTCTCCTTCCTCAATATCCCCTGATACTACGAGGTGCCGTTCTACATCCAACTACTGCCCTCTACTACAACTACCACCCCCCCCTCACCCCTACCACTACCCACGCTTCTACCCTCATTCCTTATCTAGCATCAGTGAGATTCGGACGTGTTGTTTTCGTAGCTTTGTGTTTCGGTGTTTTTAAAAGATGTCTGATGTTTTGGAGATCCCTGCTCCCAAGATGAGTATTATAATATTTATGATAAAAATTTTTACCACATATTGTAGAACAGTAACTTTAAATAGTATACAGTACAGGAATGTATCATTAGAAAGAATATACTATCCTTGTTCTAAAGTAGTTTAACCAAACCTGAATTAATTTCTAAAATACTGATGCAGTCAGTCAAAGCGTCTGATGAATACAAAATGATATTTTGATTATAAAATAAATTTTTGAATATACTTACCCGGTGAATATATAATAGCTGACGTCTCCGACGGCTCGACAGATTCCAAAAACTCGCGAGCGATCGCCATGAAGGTTGCGGGTGTGCCCACCAGCGCCGACTATCGGCCAGATACCGCATATACATGTAAACAGCCTCAGTTCTTCTCATTCCGCTGGGTCTCTATCGGGGAGGAAGGGAGGGCCTATAATTTATATATTCACCGGGTAAGTATATTCAAAAATTTATTTTATAATCAAAATATCATTTTTAAATATTAAACTTGGCCGGTGAATATATAATAGCTGATTCACACCCATGGTGGTGGGTAGAGACCAGAGTTAATTAAGTTTACAGCGTATATGCTTAGAGTTTTTGACAGTTATATCATAACAAAACCCAAATATATATAGGTACCTGGTAAGGAAGTTGACTTAGACGATTACTCTGCCTTGTTAGTCTGTCTTCCTCACGAAGCCCAGCGATCCTCTTAGGATGCTGAAAGACTCCCAGGAGCTGAAGTATCAAGGGCTGCAACCCATACAACAGGACCTCATCAAACCCCTAATCTGGGCGCTCTCAAGAAATGACATTTGACCACCCGCCAAATCAAAAAGGATGCGAAAGGCTTCTTAGCCTTCCGTACAACCCAATTAAAAAAACATTTCAAGAGCAGATTAAAAGGATATTGGAATTAAGGGAATGTAGTGGTAGAACCCTTACCCACTACTGCACTCGCTGTAACGAATGGACCCAGTGTGTAGCAGTCCTCGTAAAGAGTCTGGACATCTTTTAAGTAAAATGACGCGAATACCGACTTGCTTCTCCAAACGGTCGCGTCCCTAATACTTTGCAGAGATCTATTTTGCTTAAAGGCCACGGAAGTTGCTATAGCTCTTACTTCGTGCGTCTTAACCTTAAGCAAGCATCGGTCTTTTTCATTCAAGTGAGAATGAGCCTCTCGTATTAAAAATCTGATAAAATATGACAAAGCATTCTTTGACATAGGCAATGATGGTTTCTTAACTGAGCACCATAATGCCTTAGATCCACCTCGTAAGGACTTAGTACGAGCTAAGTAGAACTTAAGAGCTCTAACTGGACACAGCACTCTTTCAAGTTCGTTGCCTACGATCTCTGACAGGCAAGGTATATCAAAGGACTTAGGCCAAGGACGAGAAGGCAGTTCATTTTTGGCCAGGAAACCAAGTTGAAGTGAACATGTGGCTTTTTCTGTAGAAAAGCCGATGTTCTTACTGAAGGCATGAATTTCACTGACCCTTTTAGCCGAAGCCAAGCACACTAGGAAAAGCATCTTGCGGGTGAGATCCTTCAGGGAGGCTGAATGTAATGGCTCAAACCTGTCTGACATGAGGAACCTTAGGACCACGTCTAAGTTCCATCCAGGAGTTGCCAAACGACGTTCCTTAGAGGTCTCGAAAGACTTAAGGAGATCTTGGAGATCTTTATTGTTGGAAAGATCTAAGCCTCTATGACGAAAGACCGAAGCCAACATGCTCCTGTAGCCCTTAATCGTGGGAGCTGAGAGGGAGCGAACATTTCTCAGATGTAAAAGAAAATCTGCGATTTGGGCTACAGAGGTACTGGAAGAGGACACAGATGCTGACTTGCACCAGTCTCGAAAGACTTCCCACTTCGACTGGTATACTCTGATGGTAGAAGCTCTCCTAGCTCTCGCAATCGCACTGGCTGCCTCCTTCGAAAAGCCTCGAGCTCTTGAGAGTCTCTCGATAGTCTGAAGGCAGTCAGACGAAGCGCGGGGAGGCTTTGATGAACATTCTTTACGTGGGGCTGACGTAAGAGATCTACCCTTAGAGGAAGACTTCTTGGAACGTCTACCAGCCATTGAAGTACCTCGGTGAACCACTCTCTCGCGGGCCAGAGGGGAGCAACCAACGTCAACCTTGTCCCTTCGTGAGAGGCGAACTTCTGCAGTACCTTGTTGACTATCTTGAATGGTGGGAATGCATATAAGTCCAGATGAGACCAATCCAGTAGAAACGCGTCTATGTGGATTGCTTCTGTATCTATGACTGGAGAGCAATAGAATGGTAACCTTTTGGTCAACGAGGAGGCAAAGAGGTCTATGGTGGGTTGACCCCAAGTCGCCCAAAGACTCTTGCACACGTCCTTGTGGAGGGTCCATTCCGTGGGTATCACCTGACCCCTCCAACTGAGACAGTCTTCCAAGACGTTCAAGTCCCCCTGGATGAATCTCGTCAACAGGGAGATGCCTCGATTTCTTGACCATATGAGAAGGTTCCTTGCGATCTCGTACAGCGTGAGGGAGTGTGTGCCTCCTTGCTTGGAGATGTACGCCAAAGCTGTGGTGTTGTCTGAGTTGACCTCTACCACTTTGTTTCGAAGAAAGCTTTCGAATTTCATCAAGGCCAAGTGGACTGCTAATAGCTCCTTGCCGTTGATGTGCATGCTCTTCTGACTTGAGGTCCACAGACCCGAGCATTCCCGACCGTCCAGGGTCGCACCCCAACCCAAATCCGACGCGTCTGAGAACAACACGTGGTTTGGGTTCTTGACTGCTAGGGATAGTCCCTCTCTCAGACTGATATTGCTGTCCCACCCTTTCAGGCATGCCTTTACTGGTTCGGAGACTGGGATTGATACCGTCTCTAACGTCTTGTCCTTGTTCCAGTGAGAGGCTAGATGGAACTGGAGAGGCCGAAGGTGTAGTCTCCCTAGCGAGACAAACTGCTCCAGGGATGAGAGTCCCTACGAGACTCATCCAACTCCTGACTGAACAAACGTTCTCTTTTCAGCATTATTTGGACTTTGAGCAGGGCTTGTTCTATTCGGGTGGCAGACGGAAAAGCCCGAAAAACTGGACTGCGAATCTCCATCCCCAAATATAGAATAGTCTGGGATGGGATCAGTTGGGACTT
This sequence comes from Palaemon carinicauda, assembly GCF_036898095.1. Lineage (NCBI taxonomy): Eukaryota > Metazoa > Arthropoda > Malacostraca > Decapoda > Palaemonidae > Palaemon > Palaemon carinicauda. The sequence continues at coordinate 135,404,719 of NC_090738.1, read as the reverse complement.
TTCTAGGTTGACCAAAAGTCCCAACTCCTTGGCCAGACCCAACGTCCAATGTAGATCCTGCAGACAGCGATGACTGGACGATGCTCAGAGAAGCCAGTCGTCCAAGTACAGGGCTCGAAACTGGTACACCACATTCCTGTAAACAAACCTCAGAAACGGTTGGGAATCCGGGTGTATAGGAATGTGGAAGTATGCATCCTGAAGGTCGAGAGAGACCATCCAGTCGCCTTCCATTAATGCTGTCAAGACAGCTTGGTAGACTTCATCGTGAAGTTTGTCTTGACAATGAACACATTGAGCGCACTTGCCTCTTACGTATTCCTGCAGTGAACGTGGCTGCCAGATCATTGGAGCCATTCCTGATAGTCTTGTTCCTGCAGAGAACGTGGCTGTCAGATTATTGGAGCCATCCCTGATAGCCTTGTTTATGCATGACATAATTGTACAGCAAAACTTCAAACGCTCGAAAAAACTCCTAACAGGAGATGGTCTAGCTCTGAAGCCGACCATAAAATCTTGGAGCGTCTCATGGCCAGGCGCCAGGGAGAGTCTATGAGATTTGAGAAGTCTATCTGGGCAGAGGCAGGAACTCCCAAGCCGAGAACTTCTCCCGTGTCATACCAGACGCTCGCTCTATAAGCCAGTTTAAAAGGGAGGGAAAGCAAAGGCTGTCTCCCCCAAACTCCTCCTGGTGATCAACCAGCCGCCTAGCAAACGTAAAGCTCTCTTAGAAGAGCGAGAGAGCACTAGCTTAGAAAACAACGGCTTCGAAGTAGCTAGGCCTAGTGTAAATTCTGACGTTTAGGCGAACGAGGAGCAGCAGTTACAAAATGATCCAGACAAAGATCCTTAAAAATTCAGCATGATTTATTTAAAGTCCATAGAGGGCTGACCAGCTTTAGGCTCCTCTCCGTCTGACAGAGTCCACAAGGGAATATCAGTAGGAGGGGGATCAGCAACTTCCTCATCTGAAGGAACCTCGTCCGACAATTGCCGAGTCTCAAGCAAGGGAGAGACCTGCTGTGGTGGCAATGCTTGACAAGCAGAGTCCACACGCAAAGGAGCATCAGTAGCAGTCAAGGACGATACGTCATGTAACTGCTTAAAGGACTGACCAGCAACAACAACAGGTGCGGGAGGACGCTCGACGTCAACTCGAGACTGCCTTGACTGCCTAGACTGAGCAGTCAAAACAACTCTTGACTGCGGTGCTTGACGCTCAACGTCAAAACAAGTCAACTTCGCTGGTTGGCGAACGTCCTGAACGTCAACAAGAGCAAGCGGCAGCGGCTGAACGTCCACAAGCGGCTGAGAGTCAACACGGGACTGCATCGAGTGAGGCTCTACAAAACATGATTGACGTGACTTTGTAACGTCCACGTCAACAGGACGAGCAAAGGCTCGTTTGGGCGGCTGACGGCCAGGATCTCGATCAGCTAAGCGGCGAGGATCATCGTGAACCTGCTCAGCAGAATAGTCCTCCATAAGAGAGGCAAGCTTATTCTGCATGTCTTGCAGTACAACCCATTTAGGATCAACGGGAATGGGTGCGGTGAGAGACGAGGGTAACGTCTGTGACTGCAAAACCTTGCCTACACTAAGACTCTCGGAGCCTGTGTTACGCTTCTGTTTAGGCATCGAGCAGTCTTCCGATGACTGCACAGGGTCAGAGCTGTCCCAATGGCTACAACCAGGACGCTGGACCTGTCCTGAAGGGACTGACTTTTGCTTTAAGGGTCTCGAAACCTTGCTCCACAGTTTCTTACGCGATAAGCCTTCGGATGACGAGGAGAAAACCGTCTCGCTCGTCTTATGGTAGGGGCGGTCTTGACGAGACACGCCTGAAACCATAGAGGGAACGTCTGTTCGTTGGTTAAGCCTCTCGAACCCATAAGTCCTACGACATTACTTCTCCCTGGGGCATGGGAGCTTGCAAGAGGTATCGGACTAGGCGAACGACAGGCACGAACAGACGAACCCTGTCGCAACACTAAAAAACACTTTGCGCAATTATCACTTTATCACTACGATTTTCTGTTTTGCACTTACTTCACTGAAATCAAATTTTTCAATAATTTCACATTAGGCATGAGTTAAACTGATTTCTACCTGAAGCACGCAATTCTACCCTACATCAAAAGGTTATAATTGCGAAATAAGTCGTATAATGTAAGCACATTAATACAAGCAAAAAACAGTAAACATATATATCGAATAAAAACGGAAATATATAAAGATAAAAGGATCAGTGACTGGGGAGGAGACTAAACACTAGTTCATTCAAAACTACGTTTTCAATCTCTCACCGTACAGTGCGTTGGGACGAGAATAAAAACTAAAAAAGTTTTATCCTTTCTCCCCGTACAGAGACTTGGGACGAGAGTAAAAAACTGACTCGAGAACGTTACTCGCTTGGGACGAGAATAAAGATCGGAACATTCTCTCTTCCTCTCTCTCTCTCTCTCTCTCTTGATTTCACACCGAAGAGAAAAGCCCACTCACCTTTCGTCAATAAACAGGTTATCTGACCAAAGGAAAAAACTGAAAGGACTAAGAAAATGAAAATTAACAAGTTCCTTTAAATTAGTATTTAAAACATTTCAGTTTGAAAGAAGAATGAACAAAACGTCAGAATCGATTTACTCTTTCTGCAAAGTGAAACCGTGATTCTCTCTTTCTCTATCGTAACGATAGAGCGCAAACTGCGTAGCATAAATAAACCAAACGTTAGTTCATCTTTGAAACAGCACGAAGACTATTCAAAGAAAATCTTTCATAAAATATCTACTAAAAAATATTCATTTAATAAGTTTTAAATCATTTGCTCTGTAAGAGTTATTAACGATTGAAAGGGCTCAACGTTGTTTAACTTCGGTTTCCAAGTTAGGACCGCCTACTCTCGGATTAGGGAAGGAATAGGTAAGGCCGCATATAAACAAATCATTAAAATTGATCTTGATGTTTATTATAAATGGAAAGCTAATCAAAGAGGCCTAATAAAGGCGGGTTTGATATAAAATATATAGAGGAAAATCTATAATTAACAACAACAATTTATAACGTGATAAGATAATTGCTAAAAGCCTAAAACACACTTCCGTACTAAGGGAAGGGTCGGCCATTTTGAAAAGTCTAAAAAACAATCCAAAGTCATCAACAATTAAATCTATCCAAAAAAGAGTTCAAGATTTAAGTTGAAGATAAAACACCTGCACTGCGAAAGCTCAAGCCAAAAGGAAGTACTTCACCAAGACTGTTGAAAAACTCCAGGTTAACAGCAAGTAATGGTATGTCTTGTCGATCAGACCGACAGAGAAGAATTGGAGCTGTTTACATGTATATGCGGTATCTGGCCGATACAGTAGTTGGCGCTGGTGGGCACACCCGCAACCTTCATAGCGATCGCTCGCGAGTTTTTGTGTTTTTTCTGTCGAGCCGCCAGAGGCGTCAGCTATTATATATTCACCGGCTAAGTTAAATATTTAAAATTTTATTCATCCTAGATATAAAAACCTGAATCATTTATGTGGGGTTATACTAATCACGTTTTATAAGACAGGCCAATCATAATTTTGCTAGATTGCATCATGTTTCGTACTGGGTAAATGAAGCGCATGCTCAAGGAGAGAGCGGAGAAATTACTCCTATGAGACAATTCCGTCTAGAAACCTTGACAACGAGGACGTCGATAATTCTTTCGGGCAAGGAATTCTAGTATCACTCAGACCAGGGCCTCTTTCATGATCTATAACTAGATCTGAACTTCCATGAGAGCTATAGGAACTGTTTTCAAAATTGTCAAACTGTCCTTAGCCAAGGTGACAAGGTCTTGGAACAATCTCCATTCTAGAATAAGCCTAGTAAGGGTTCTACTTTGACCTGGACAGCCCTTGTTTGTTGACCAATTCTTCCCAGGGAAGCCATTGGTTAGGATTCTATATGACGTGTCAAGCAAGATCACTGCGACTAGTTTAACCCTTTTACCCCCAAAGGACGTACTGGTACGTTTCACAAAAGCCATCCCTTTACCCCCATGGACGTACCGGTATGTCCTTGCAAAATAATGCTATAGAAATTCTTTTTTTTCATATTTTTGATAATTTTTTGAGAAAATTCAGGCATTTTCCAAGAGAATGAGACCAACCTGACCTCTCTATGACAAAAATTAAGGCTGTTAGAGCAATTTAAAAAAAATATACTGCAAACTGTGCTGGGAAGAAAATAACCCCCTGGGGATTAAGGGTTGGAAATTTCCAAATAGCCTGGGGGTAAAAGGGTTAAGATTGATCATGTAGCACTCTATTCAGATCGTAGGTCTCTTCAGGCTCATCATGAGAGATTCCAGACCTATAGATTGTTTCTTATAACTAGAGGGGCACTCAGTAGAGCGCAGACCTCTGCCGCGGCAGCTTATTTCTCAACCTTGACCTTGGCATGTATTAATTGGCGTGGATTTTTATACTCATATATAAACCAAGTTTTAAGTCTCTGTGACAACGATATCCAAACTTATGGCTGATTATGTGAATTGGACATTTTGCTTGACCGTGACCTTGACCTTATAAAATTCAATCATTTCCAGGTTTTTACAAAACAGTTAATCCCTGAGTTTCATTATTCTTGGGTATTCTATCTTATTTCTCTCTTCTTTTTTTTTTTTGTTTTTTATTGAAGTTTTTATCATTTTTATATGAAAGATTTATTTACAATATCACTGTTCTTAAAATATTTTTATTTTGATTGTTCATTACTTCCCTTGTAGTTTGTTTATTTCCTTTCTTCACTGGGCTAATTTGCCTGTTGGAGCTCTTGGGCTTATAGCATCTTGCTTTTCCAACTAGGGTTGTAGCTTAGCTAGTAATAATAATAATAAATTATGTTGAATTGAGAAAAAAATCACTAGTCAAGAGAGCTAAACACTAAAAGGGTAAACTAGATTAATGTGAGAGGCTCGATCGTAGAGAGGAAGTGAGAGAGAGAGAGAGCACAATCTCTTCACTTCGCACCAGCAGTGATTGGCCAGTCGTAGAAAACATGATTAGTAGTAACCCCATATAAATGACTTGGAAGTTTGTATCTGCATAGGAATAAAATGAAGTTAAGAGAGAGAGAGAGAGAGAGAGAAAGAGAGAGAGAAAGAGAGAGAGAGAAAGAGAGAGAGAAAGAGAGAAAGAGAGAGAGAGAAAGAGAGAGAGAAAGAGAGAAAGAGAGAGAGAGAGAGAGAGAGAGAGAGAGAGAGAGAGAGAGAGAGAGAGAGAGAGAGAGAGAGAGAGAGAGAGAGAGAGAGAGAGATTTACATACCGACGGGCTCGGTCACATCGTCCTCATCCTCATCAAGATCGTCTTTTTCCCAGTCGCCATCCATGGATATGTCGTCGGTATCGCGTCCTCGTCTGCGTTTCCTGCCCTTCGACGAAGACTTCCTCATGCTGCCTTCTTCGGCAGCTTCTACTTCATCCAAGCCTTCGGTGATTTCCTCGTGCTCGGACCCGACTTCCTCATCTGTTTAAATATCAGAGGGTTGTTTATCGTGGGACAATTAACATTACATAAATTGAAATGAAAATTACAGAAGATTCTTAAGGATTTTCCATACATTAGTTTAATACTTATAAACTTGAATTCTGCTTATTGCTTATATTATTTTATCCAGTTTAATATATATAAACCTGAATTCTGCTTATTGCCTAATTTATCTTAGCCAGTTCAATACATAAAAACCTGAATTCTGCTTATTGCCTAATTTATTTTATCCAGTTAATACATATAAACCTGAATTCTGCTTATTGCCTAATTTATTTTATCCAGTTTAATACATATAAACCTGAATTCTGCTTATTGTCTAAATTATTTTATCCATTCCCATTCATGACACATATCGTTCATGTTCCCTTACTTTTCACTAACATGCTAAATTCTGTACCAAACTTATATGATAATCAAATTTTTCTTTAGATTACATTTGTCTGTGAACTAATCTCTCTTGGAGAGTGACAAGAGCATGCCCAAACCATCTCCATCTACCAGAGATCAAACATTCAACTGGGCTCCACCTGGCACTAAAAGAGTTGGGAGACCCATGCCTACATGGATGAGGACTATGAAGCGTGAAGTAAGAGATGATGAATGGAGAAGTATTGATTTAAAAGCTCAAGACAGAGATGACTGGTGAAATATAACAGAGGCCCTTTGCGTCAATAGGAGGAGATGATGATGACATTTTTCAAGTTAAAATCTTTTATAAAGCTCAAAGTCTAGCTGTGATGGATCACCGATTTACTAAACATTCTTCTTTTCATTTCTACATGACATGACTCGATTCAATTATACCACTCCACTTGAAAATAAAGAATGAAATTCTTACCATGCATCCACTACCAATATAATAATCCTTGTTATTTCCATTCCTTACTTTTGTAAAGTTACATAAAATTGGGTATCAAGATCTCACTATCAAAATCTTAATAGCTCTGGCTCTAGAATGGGAGAAAATATCTGAGCTATAGATTAGGCCCCTGCCAATTCATTATATTTCACATTAAATCAATCAAAACAACTTAGATTTCCTTATAAAGGGGTCACAAATCATAGGCATTCTTTAGCACCTTAGTATGGCAAGAGTAGACTTTGTTCTTGGTTAAAACAACTAAAAGTTAGAAAATTATGGATGGGAAGAAACCTTTTTTGTGGATAATTCTACCGTACTAGATATTCCCTAGCAAACCGAGAAATAACATCAAGATCTCAAAAAAAAATTTCACTTTGGAAAATCTACACCTACTTCAAAAAGAAATACATCAATATCTTAGCTTTTTGTGTTGAATGCTCTTTATATATGAAAGATCTTTTAATACTTGCTAATATTACTACAATATTTTATTTTTATTGTTCATCACTGCTGTTGTAGTTTATTTATTTCCCTTCCTCACCGGCCTATTTTCCCTGTTGGAGACCTTGAGCTTGTAGCATCCTGCTTTTCCAACTAAAGTTGTAGCTTATCGAATTATATAATTTTATTGCTATTTATACTACGTATTGTTAATACATCCATTATTCCTTTCTCTTTATTTCTCTTCTCACATACAGTACTTAACCTTTCAACTCTAATTCCACGCTAATGTTTGCAAAGATTGTATAAAAACTAAAATCAAGTAAAAACTAATTTAAAACATTAATAAGCAAAGGGGGTGCTCAGTAGAGTGCAGACCTCTGTCTCGGAAGCTTATTTCTCGACCTTGACATGAATTAATTGGCGTGAATTTTCATACACTCAAATATGAACCAAGTTTGAAGTCCCAGTGAAAACGATGTCCAAACTTATGGCTGATTACGTGAATTGGACATTTTGCTTGACTGTGACCTTGACCTTCCTAAATTTAAGAATTTCCAGCTTTTTACATAACAGTTAATTCCAAGTTTCATTGCTCTACGATTAAAATTGTGGCCAGGAAGCTGTTTACAAACAAACACACACACAAGGGTGAAAACATAACCTCCTTCCAACTTCGTTGGGGGAGGTAATGATTTGAAACCCACTGGCTATCTAGTAACAATGATGACAGCCAAATAGATTGACAATCAAAAGAATTAGATGTACTTTTACCCTAAAGGGATTGCAACGGCATTCGAACAGCGAATAATAAAATCACGTACCGTCTTCACCCACAGAGTCTAGGGTCATGAAATTGGCAAGATCTAAAACGTCGTCATCGTCCTCTTGGTCTTGTTCGTCGCTGCGACACTCGCCGCCGTTGTTATCTATTTTGGCTGTTCTGACCTGCACAGAGAGTCAAATTAATCAGAATAAACCAATCATACCAGAATTACATTAATTAATAATACATTACTCCTGCTAATAATACTTTACTTCATAGAATAATCTCAAGTAAATTTCTCCAATGGTTAATTGGGCAAAAAATACATTTCTTCCCTTGATAAATCTCATGAAAAGTATACTTCTCCACTGATAAATTTCCTGAGAAATATATTTCTCCATTGATAAATCTCCAGAGAAATAGATTTCTCCATTGATAAATCTCCAGAGAAATATATTAATCTCCAGAGATATATATTTCTCCATTGATAAATCTCCAGAGAAATATATTTTTCTTCATTTATATATTTCCGAATAAATGCATTTTCCCATTGATAAATCTCATGAGAAATATATTACTTCATTGACCATTCTTTTAAAAAATACACGTAATCCATTGACCACTCTTATGAGATATACATTGATCCGTAAATCACTTACAAGAAATAAAGAAATCACATAATATACACTACTCTATTAATTACAATTAATACGGTACAATAAACTTCAAAACAAACCATATTTCTAGAATTGTCAACATATTTTTCCTCAGAGATGTTGATGAAGTTGAACAGCAAAGGGAAAAGAGATTCCAAGGGATAATGGAAATTAAAAGGTAGAAAGTAATACAGCTGATGGCAATTGAATTCAAAAGAGTAAACAACTAGAAGGGCACTCAGTAGAGCGATGACCTCTGCCGCGGCAGCTATTTCTTAACCAATTGCCCGACCTTGACTGTTGACCTTGACATGTATTGATTGGCGTGGATTTTCATACACTTAAATGTGAACTAAATTTGAAGTCTCTGTGATAACTATGTCCAAACTCATGGCTGATTATGTGAATTGGACATTTTGCTTGACCATGACCTTGACCTTTTAAAATTCAATAATTTCCAGCTTTTTACACAACAGTAAATCCCTGAAAATTTAATTACTTTACGATTAAAATTGTGGCCAGGAAGCTGTTTACAAATAAACACACACATGCATACAAACAGGGGCGAAAACATAACCCCCTTCCAACTTCGTTGGCGGAGGTAAAAACAAACACCTCGGGCAATACACAGCAACTACTTACGCGAGTATAAACGGTATTCCAGGAGCCAAAAGTAATCAATTATGTATAATGTACTGTACTATAGTCCTACTTACTCTCAGGTGACTAATAGATGCAATGTGGTATTCGTACACCATCCGGCTTGGGAATGTGATGCGGCACATGGAACAGCGTGGATGCAAGTAATGTCGCTGCATCTGGAAATTAAATATAACGTGTAAAGATGAACTGCTAATCAACCTTGTCCTTCAATGAAATCATAATCAAAGAAAAGAAACTAAAAAGAGACATTATCGGTACAGTGAGACAATTCTATAAGATTGAATTTATGTACAGTCAAATTGAATTAAAAATCCACTCTGTCCTTCAGACTAAAATTATTGATTAAAAATTTAATGAATAATCTATAGTCAATTCTTTTTAGTGAGGCAGATTTGCACCGACTCGCAGGGGTCCCCTTTTAGCTCGGAAAAGTTTCCTGATCGCTGATTGGTTGGACAAGAAAATTCTAACCAATCAGGTAGCAGGAAACTTTTCCAAGCTAAAAGGGCACCCACCGCTGCTAGTCGGTGCAAATGTGCCTCATTAAAAAAAATTGAGTATAGTGATACGTAATTCTATATCAAGCACATAAGTGCAGTATTGTATTAATCCTAATGTGTTACTGGTCCTTCCGATAGGGAAAACTTACAATGTTAAAAATGACAAGACTCTTCCTGTTTAACTACAAGCATCATTTTTTAAACTGAAATTAAGAGCTAATTAGTAACAGCATGAAACTATTCATGAATTAATACACATTACTAAGGCTAAAATATATAAGCTTACAACATTGAGTAGAACTTCAAAAATTCAAACTTGCAGGAAATGTTTCTAAGTTGAACAGGCTGATATAAGTCTTTTGATAGTTAATATGACATATCTTTTTAATATTCTTACTCTTTTTTTTAAACACTTCATTTTAATTGTTCATCACTTCTCATATCATTTATTTATTTCCTAATTGGGCCATTTTCCCCTGTTAGAGCCCTTGGGCTTATAGCATACTGCTTTTCCAACTAGGGTGGCAGCTTAGTCAGTAATAATAATAATAATAATAATAATAATAATAATAATAATATCACTTCTCATATAATTTATTTCTTTCCTAATTGGGCTATTTCTTTCTGTTGGAGCCTCTGGGCTTATAGCATACTGCTTTTCCAACTAGGGTGGTGGCTTAGCCAGTAGTAGTAATAATAATAATAATAATAATAATAATAATAATAATAATAATAATAATAACAACATACCCGATGGAACTTGCTGCGATTGTGGAGACTCAGCCCGTCGCCGACGTTGCTGCCCAAACATTTGTAAGCGAGCTTGCATGTCGTACAGAACCTGAGTAAGATGAAAACAAAGTTAACAGATGTACTTTGTAATAAAAAAAAGAACTTATATTAACCCTTTTACCCCCAGGCTATTTGGAACTTTCCAACCCTTAACCACCAGGCATTTTTTTTTAAGCAAATTTTGAAATAAATATTTTTCAAATTGCTCTAACAGCCTCAATTTTCATCATAGAGAGGTCAGGTTGGTCTCATTCTTTTGGAAAATGCCTCAAGTTTCTCATTAAGTTATCAAAAATATGCAAAAAAAATGTAAATAGCAATTTTTTGCAAGGACGTACCAGTACGTCCATGGGGGTCAAGGGATGAGTTTTGTGAAACGTACCAGTACGTCCATTTGGGGTAAAAGGGATAAGTGAGAATTTACACAGTATTTCAGATAATGGTTTCTAAAATGAAAAAGAAATTAGTGTCACTTCCTTGACAGATTTTGCCAGAAGTTACATTTATTCAGCAGTGGTATTAAGTTTTACAACTTCATAATACAGTAGAGAAATAAGTTCACTACTCTCTCTTTCTCTCACACATATAATCAAAATGATGTGCTATCATGATCTCTCTCTCTCTCTCTCTCTCTCTCTCTCTCTCTCTCTCTCTCTCTCTCTCACACACACACAAACAAATTTATGTTTTCATTTGACTCTCATTGTGCCTAAACATCTTCAAACCCTCAAGAGGTGCTTTGAGGTTCAAGCAAAGAAAGATATATTTGCTTTTCCAGGGTAAAGATTATTAAACCTTCCTGAGTTATTGTTGTTTAAACTTTGAAAATATTTCTAAAATGTTTTGTAAAGCATTTCATGGAGATTCGATAAACTTATTTCAATACGGACAAGTTAATATTTAAAGGCAAGTGAAACTCATTGGATCTTCCCAAATGCTAAAAAATTGAAAGAAAAAAAATAAATTTACCCAGTAAAGTCAATTTTGAAATATTAAAATCATGAGAGAAAGAGTAGCCCTCATAAAACCATACAATCATCATATATCATACATTATCACCCTCATTCCCCTATTATCTTAAGTCCTTCTTGTTGTAACCTTTTCTATAAACAACCCATCATATATGCAGTGCTTAAAGATGTCAGTGCTGTTATATGGCTTTGTCGGTAAAGTACCAAATGATAAACTATCAACAAAGCTTGAGACTTGACCTATATGGCAAAACTAAAGGACGGTAGTTAACGCATCTATTATATTCTACGCTTACTTAAACCACTAATATCAACCAAAAATGTTTACCGAATGATGATTTGATTTAAATATTCTACATAGGCTATACAACATGAAGTATAAATTAAAGAGGTTGGGCAGAAAGACAGGACAGGAGAACACGTGTAAAATAAGTCTAATAACTGGGTGAATTAAAGATACTGATAATGATGGCACTACCAGCATCTCAACAAAGTTTGACACGATAGTGTCAATTTAAATGATCATCTCTTAACCCTTTAAGGTTTCAGCAAATTAACAAATCTGTCTATGCCACATACAACTAATATTCACCTAGTGTACAGGTCACTAAGTTATAATCCACTAGCAGTTACTGTATTATGAAATTGAGGTATTTATTGTGAAATAATACTTTCAGCATTATGAAGCTTCATCTGTGGTGGATAACAGGGGAGGGTGGGCTGTGGCACCCTAGCAGTACAAGCCGAACTCGGTTGAGTCCCTTGTCAGGCTGGGAGGAACGTAGAGAGGAGAGGTCCCCTTTTTTGTTTCATTTGTTTGATGTCGGCTAACCCCCAAAATTGGGGGAAGTGCCTTGGTATATGTATGTGATGTAATCCTTTTTTTTGACTGAGATTTCCCAAAATGTTACCATAAGCAATAATTTCTACAAATTTCTAATAGTTTTTGAAGACAAAATAATTCGAGTCCCTTGTCAGGATGGGAGGAACGTAGAGAATAGAGGTCCCCTTTTTTGTTTCATTTGTTTGATGTCGGCTACCCCCCAAAATTGGGGGAAGTGCCTTGGTATATGTATGCGATGTAATACTTTTTTTGACTGAGATTTCCCAAAATGTTACCATAAGCAATAATTTCTATAAATTTCTATTAGTCTTTGAACAGACGAAATAATTCTACGTAACCAAAATCCAAAATTTCAAATGGGTTTTGAAGACGAAATAATTCTACATAATCAAAATCCAAAAGGTGAAACGCAAACCAAAAACTCCCTTACTTTGAAACGGCATTTTTGAACTCGTCGGGTTTCTCCTCCTTCCACTTCTCTTCGATGTCTCTCTGTTCTTGCCTTTGCTGTACGCGAATCTTCCGTAGCACGACCGAATGCTTCCTGGCAAGTCTGTTGAGCTGGTTTTTGTGTCCGTCGCTACCAAGATGAAACTTGTACTCCTGTAATGGAGGCAACAAAGGGTAAAATTATGTTTAGTACCCAACAAGCTTTTCTATATTAGATGACATCAAAACAGCTTTGTACAGTCATACTTCATGTATAGTAACATTTTTTTAAATTGTATTGTCATTTTAGGCTTTGATCCAATTTTCAGTAATAAAAAAATTCAGGTTTAGTGCATTTTTTTATTCTTTAAAATGAAAATAAAGAAATCTATTAGAAAGACAGGAAAATAGTTCAACTATTGAATGACTTGAATGATGCTTCTATAGCTTTGTAATATTAGGAGGCTGTCTGAAGGGTCACTTTGAGTCTTTTTGTTTTTCATATTTTCAAACTATTTTTCGAGTGATACCGCAAGTCTTGGAACCAATAAACTGCATAACATGAAGTAAGATTGTGAAACTTTCATTAAATCATGCCAAGTATAAAATTACTACTGTATACAGTATGTATTCACAAGGAAAAGGTGAGCTTACCATAATCGTCAAGAAGAAAACATGCCATTACGATCAGTTTTTCACAATCTAAATATTTTTTCTGAATACATACAGTCCTATTACTATTAATTCTAAGATGAATCTACGAGTCGACACCAAACCCAACCACTAGGCCAACGGCCACCATTTAACACTTCAAAAGTATGAATCACTACACAAAAAAAGTTCCAACCGTACCTTGAACGTTATCGACTTTTGACTGGGACAGTGAGGGCATCTCAGTTCGACAAAGAGACGGCCAGAGACCCTAGGCCTGACGTGACCCTCGCTATTCACGGCCCTTTCGCCATCCGCCTTGATGGTCACTTGCACCCCGCTCGGCCCGTCGCCGCCCTCTTCCTTGTCGTCGCCGCCCTCGGCCCCTTCGCCCTCGCGACCCTTGCGCGAGTCGTCGCTCCCGGGACTCCTGTGTCTTCGCTCCTTCTGCCGGTCTCGGTCCCTCTCTTGGTCAAAGGAGTCATCCCCCTCATACTCCCGATCGTGGTGGGGAGAGCTACCGCCCTCACCACTATCCATTCTCTCTAGTCTGATAAACGTTACAGAAACAGAATTACATCTCCCGTCGTGCCCGGCGAACTTATAATGCAATGCTTGTGCTTAGTCAGTCAAAAGATAAAAATATAGATCTTATCTGGATACAGTATCAACCATGTATACTTTTGAATCCATCTTAATTGGGGGGAGAAGGGCAGAACAAGTCTTTCAAAGTAGATATTTTAAAAATTATTTATATCTAGTCATAAAAAGTTACCAGACCTGGAGAAGTTCTTGAACATTTGTCAATAATAATCTTGAAAAAAAAAAAGGTTAATTAAAACTTAATATTATGGGTCATATCTAATACAAAAGTAATATTATTGAAATCAACCATTACAACTGGGGTAGTGTAGTCGACATTAAAAAAATACATAATACTATACAGTGAACATCCTATTCTATACAAGGTTTATGCAAACCTGTTTTAAAATCTTACAGCAATGTAGGAGTTGGGATGATAAGGTAAGCAGAACAGATAAATATGCTCAGACAAAAGTCAAAGTAGAGGGAAAAACAAAAGGGAAAAAATAGTCATAATTTTGTAGGTAAAGAGACAACGAAGCGGATAAATCAAAATAAATTTTTACATTTTCTATCTCTAAAATAATATACTGTAGCGAAAGTATCTAATAGGTAATTAACAATAATTTTACACTAGCACCTTTATTGGTGTCAAGGACAGCCAATCTCCTTCTCTACTAGTAAGCCATAAGACAATTCTTCAGAATCATAGTGTAGTGGGAAACCCTCTCAATTACTATCTAAAGATGACTTTAAAAACTATGTGCTTCAGTATTTTAAATTATGAACTATTAAATGAATTCTAATTTTCTTTTGAGAGGTTACTTGAATACACAGGAGAACCTATTCAATTAATCTTAATATTGCTAATGAAATTAATTTGGTCTAAAAGACTATAAAATACAGTACAGTATTCCAGTCTCCACATACAAAAAAATATTCAAAATACACTTGGAAACTGGTGCAGATAATGTTTATGCTCGGCAAACTACACACTACATTTCTTAAGTATAAAACTGCTAATGTTCTAATAAAATACAGTTACATACACCAGAAGTAATAAGATACTTTGTGTAAGATGAAAATCTAACACTTCTCAAAGCCTGGTTAAAATATTTGATCTTAGTTTATAAGTTTAAAGTTGCATAATTCCACCAAAAATACATTACTGAAATAAATACAGTGCTATTATGCCTTAATTAAGAGGGGGCAAGTTATGTTCGTGTTCCTGAGAACTTGCATTGAATGAGTGTTACTGGATTTCAAAACGTGACTTTATATGACAATTTCTCGGGTAGTAAAGCCAGTGAATTAGCATGTCTATAAACAATTATGCAATACTGTGCACTGAAAAATATCCAATACCTGTGACAAAGAACAAAATTAAAAATGTGACAAATTTGAAAGACTTGACTAGTATATATTTAAAGACATTCTATTTGTAAACAAAAGACTTGTATACATGATTCATGAAATGAAGATATAAGATAAATGTGCTTCTTAATCTAGCATGCAAAACCTTAAAATCAAATAGGATGGTGGTATACCACATAAGCATTATCCCCCTGAAAGTAATTTGCATCTTGGTTATGATTACATTATTGGAAAAGGGGGCAAAAACAAATCTTATGAGAAACAGGACAAGGAATTCAGTAGCATCTTACGCCCATCTTTAAAGACCCCCTTAGGTATTCTACCACATATCTATCACTGACCTTCAATAAGAGCAATTGGTTGAAACTTACGATCTAAGTCTACTCTCTTATTCAAGCTCTACCTTAAAACTTGAAATTGAAAAAGATATAAACAATACTTAGCTGTCTAAAACTACAATTATACTTTACAGGTTTCCATCCAAAACAATATTCTTTGGATGGATTTGGGGGAATGGGGAAGTCTTGAGAGTCCGATGCGTGCGATCAAAGCATCGCCACAGTCCGAGGTGATGCCGATAAGCTTTTGAATACTCTGATACTAAAGAAAGAGATTTTCATTGTGGCAAGGAAATCCTCTTGTATTTAGCACTGAAATTGTATCCATGATAAATACTTGAAATACATAAATTTTTGTCACACTTCAGTGTCAATCCTTCCTCTCTCTTAGTTTTGCAGTTCCCCCTGAAAACACATTCAGCTCTTTCATGTCAAGTTTTGCCTCTTGCCGGCAGGTAAATAATGTGGTTGTTTTTTTGTTTTTTCATCACACTACATGGTAACTTGCTTCTTCAATACTTTCTGTAAGAATTTAAACTCAAAATGATGACACTTTTTATTTGTTACTGTGGGTGTTTACCTCTGACGCTTACGTGACGGGCCATGGTGCCCGTGAGGGGAGGGCTTCCTCCTGGCCATACCGGAATATCTGTTATTACGGTAGCGAGGGGAGCCAGAAGCAGATTTCTCACGCTCATAGCGGTGACCTCTCCCCTCCTCATGGTACGGTCTGGGCTCATGTGATCTGCGGTCATCCCCATAGTGCCTGCGTTCTCTCGACTCCTCCTGAACAAATAGACTTGGAGCTAAGGGTTTATCATTTCAACCTGAAGGCAATGCCTGGTGGCTGGCTCATGATAACCTTCAAAAATTGTAATTAGACAAATACTACATATTAGATGCAAGGAAGCAGAGGTCTGGTTGGATCTCTGGGACACACCCGTGTATGATGGATTGAGAAATGCTACCCCAAGAGCCCAATGGCAAATGGTTCGTGCTATTGGGTCCGCACTCAAAATAGGTAGAAGGGGGGACATCCCATTCACCAACAACATGCTAACATGCTCTCATCAGAAGATCACACATTCTATTCAGAATTAAAAAGCTCTTTTCCACATCTTCAAAGAAAATGAGGAGATGAGATGAATAGACTTATGTTTTTTGTTTGGCTGCTCTAATTAAGTCTACATTCCAATAAGACAACTAGCTCCACAGTTTCTATCAATGTAACTCTAGGCTTTGGTCTCCATTGAGGCAACAGACTCTTGCATTGACCGTCAACTCTATGTTAAAAGGAAGTCCGATTCTCCGTGAGGATTCCAACCGGACTAAAAGTATAAGATTACTGGACATCCTAACAAATTATATCATGACAAAGTTACTTATGATACCAAGGCATGTTAATTATCCTACAATAAATCAAGATGAACGGAAGCAATGCTGACTGCAAAACACCTTTAGAAATCCAAGCTATTTTCAAACATCAAAAGCACTACGGTATTTGCAACATGCAAACAGCTCTAGAACCATGTCGTTACACACATGATTTACAAAATAGTAAAAACATTTAATCAACTACGCTTGATCCTAGCTGCTGATACTAGAAATAAAAGGTCGTAAAACGGTGGCTAAAGAAAAGGGAGGAGAGAAATAAACCCTGCGGTGCCTATGAAAGAGCCTCTTTATTATATAAATAGAAAAGAAATTTCCAATTAGTTTTCATAAAAATAAGGGTATGTATCCAGTTAAACCTTATAAAATTACAAGTATAATACATGAACTCTAAAAAAGGCTGAAATTTTTGAATGACATTTCTATGAAATAGTATTTTCGTTTACTCACGAATTCTTGTATATTTCAACACTATATTTAAAGAATCATGAATACTGTATACAGTTGTCCATCCAAATTAGCACTGGGCTCAAGCCTCTACTGATTAAGGATCAATCATAAAAAAAAATGCAGTCCCAAGAACAGAACATTTAACCAGAACAGAGGCTATAATGAATTTCATAGATGGAACCAAGTAATTAATGATAACTACAGAAAAGGAAGAAAATAACAGTATCACGATTTTAGACGTTTCGATTGGTAGACAAGCAGATAAATTTAAAATTTCTATATATAAAAAGGTTAGGCTGCAAACCTAGGATTAAATTATACGAGTCTGGTTTAATTTCAACTAGGGACATCTAACCATTTTAAGTTATTATGTAAATTTAATCTTTTTTCTGAGGACTAATATGGTTAACAACAGAAACATATACCCTTAGTTCCTATAGAGTTTGATTTATCCCCATGGCTCCAGTGATGTGCAAAAAAGCAGCTTAGATTAGTGTTAAAATGTAATCGATTTGCAACAACTCGAAAGCTCTTTTCCAATATTTACGCAAACGTTTAAATAAACTTTACTCCATAAGAAATAAAACTCCTCTCCCAAAGTACTTATGCAATAATTAAAAAAAAAGACATATATTGAATGACGGGGAAATATAAACTAAAAAAAAATCAATAAATTGAATGGAAATATAAATTAAACCAATTAAACCAAGTATTTCAAAGCAGAAAAACCCATGTTACTCTAAAGTCTAAACCATAAACTGCTAAAAACAAAAACAAAAAAACAAAAAAAACTGCTGTACTAGACAAAAGCCACAATATGACTATCAATTACGATAAACTTCACAGTTATAACGAACCATACATGAATTTAGTAGCTACTCAAAACATACAGGAAATGCACAACTACCGAGTCGATGTCAGATACATTAATGTGTAATGTGTAAGATTTCGGTCAAAGTATATCCAAATGGTTTTGTCTTAATCTATAAATCTTAGTGATGTTATTAAAACTTACAAAATTTTTAATGAAAAATGTTGAAGGTTTTGACAAAAAAATATGTGCAATTGAGAAAAATATGATTATTCTAAGGTATTGCTATGACTAATGATTATATGGGAGGGTAGATAATGAAGACCCAATTTTATCTTCATGACGTAATTCAATATAAGGCAAAGATATCAACGACAATTTACCAAACTATTATTAAACTAATGGTATATGAGACAGAAGACTCCGCAAAAAAGAAAAAAAAATAAAGTTTAAGAATGGAATATTTTAGAATAGACATAACTACAAAGTGACGAGACTCTTTCATAGGTGAAGAGCATTAATTAAAAATAAGCATATAGCAGAGGATGAAAACAGGTCGAGACTTCACAGAAAGAGGGAGATTGAATTTTCCATTAGATGGGAGTGTTAAGCAGTTAGAAAAATGGTAGACGCTTAACCCACAGAAGGAAAATAACGTAAAAATACCTAATCTTAAAAGTAATTTGTAGTTTCCCTATCTATACAAACCTTAGTCCATTAAAAGGAGCATGACTTGGGCAAAACTGGAAAGGTTATTACAACTTTTAATGTGGTGGCAGTGGTAGCTGGTGGGTGGAGGGTAAGCTCCGCCCATCCGACTGTCAGCGCAGTATTCACTTAAGCATAAAGGCCCTTCCACAAGAGGGGCAAATGCACGGCGGGCAGACATCACTACCGATTTTGTTGTATGGGCGACTGTCACGAGTGTAAATGACATCATAGACGAGAGAACAACAGGCAAACCATCAAAGTCCTCGTGGACGTTGTTGAGGCACTGGATGGGCACCTGACTATTGTCTGACACATACAATTCTCAAAACGTACCACCAAGCAAACAACTCTCAAACCGTACAAGCAAGCATACAAGTCTCAAACTGTACCACCAAGCAAACAAGTCTCAAACTATACTACTAAGCAAACAACTCTCAAACTGTACAAGCAAGCATACAACTCTCAAACCGTACAAGCAAGCATACAAGTCTCAAACTGTACCACCAAGCATACAAGTCTCAAACTGTACCACCAAGCATACAACTCTCAAACCGTACCAACAAGCATACAACTCTCAAACCATACAAGCAAGCATACAACTCTCAAACCATACAAGCAAGCATACAACTCTCAAACCATACAAGCAAGCATACAACTCTCAAACCATACAAGCAAGCATACAACTCTCAAACCATACAAGCAAGCATACAACTCTCAAACCGTACCACCAAGCAAACAACTCTCAAACCGTACCACCAAGCATACAGTACAACTCTCAAACCGTACCACCAAGCATACAACTCTCAATCCATACTACCAAGCATACAACTCTCAAACTGTACAAGCAAGCATACAACACTCAAACCGTGCCACCAAGCATACAACTCTCAGACTGTACCACCAAGCATACAACTCTCATACCACACAAGCAAGCATACAAGTCTCAAACCATACAAGCAAGCATACAACTCTCAAACTGTACCACCAAGCATACAACTCTCAAACTGTACCACCAAGCATACAACTCTCAAACTGTACCACCAAGCATACAACTCTCAAACCGTACAAGCAAGCATACAACTCTCAAACTGTACCACGAAGCATACAATTCTCAAATAAGCAAAAAAATTAAACAGACAAAAATGAGGCAGCAATGGGTACACCTGTACCGTCTTACGGCCGAAATCAAAGCAAGTTCTCTGCTGATTAGATTTGGGGCTTAACCTCCATCGGCCAGCGACTACAACCACACCATTAAAACTTATAACCGATGTTCCAGCTTTGCCAATACCATATTCCAATTAAAAGGTTTGCATTTCTGCAAGATCAAAGGGTACTGATGATAATAAAGCCTATGGCATTTTACCTGGAATGTCTAAAGCTAAAAAATACCGCCAAGAGAGATGAAATTATCACACAGGTATGAAAGAGAGAGAAAATAGATGAGGTTTAGCTGAACTGCCTACCACATTGATATTATTATGTAATGTCGTAGCAAAGATCTTGAAATAATAATCAGGGGTTACCTAAAAGATACTTTTATACCTAAAGCCCCTTTAGCCAAAGAGAAAGAGACAAAAAATACTTGTAAAAACTGACAAAATGACTAAATTAACTAAATAATTGCTTAAAAAATTTCACACAAATTAACAATGGCTTCTAATTGATACATAACAGCAAAAAAAGTCAGCAATGAGGATCAAATCCAAGAGTTAAATAAAGTTACTTCTCTAAGACAGTCATTAAGACACTACTAAACTATTGGCTAAGATATAGCCTGAAATGAAACTCTCCATGACTAGGCACAAGTTATTGAAAATTATTTACAAGCATCCACTAGTTACAGCTTGGTTTTCTAAAGATTCATAAGTGCATCAACAATTATGAAAGTGTCAAATTTTTTTTTTCGTCATCACCCAGACCAAAAGCTTCTTCAAAAGGCACAAGAAACGTTCGGTAGCTTACGCGAAAGTATCCTCCGCGGCCCTCGCGCCGGCCGTCCCTGTGACGGTCTCTGTCGCGGTACATTCCTCTGCCGTCCCTTCCGTCCTGAAAGCATGGTGACCTTTGAATGACATAATTATGCTAAACAACGACTAGTGTTCAGTAGTCCACTTATAATTAATTCTAATGTAAGAAGATTCCTTAACCCTTTTACCCCCAGGCTATTTGGAACTTTCCAACCCTTAACCCCCAGGCATTTTTTTTTCAAGCACATTTTGCGATATATATTTTTTAAATTGCTCCAACAGCCTTAATTTTTGTCATAGAGAGGTCAGGTTGGTCTCATTCTTTAGGAAAATGCCTGAAGTTTCTAATAAAAATATAGAAAATATGCAAAAAAAATAAATGTAAATAGTTATTTGCAAGGACGTACCAGTACATCCATGGGGTTAAAGGGATGAGTTTTGTGAAACGTACCAGTACGTCCATTGGGGGTAAAAGGGTTAAGTAGAATTTTGTTAAATTTTGGCCTAGGATAGGCTTAACCTAACTCCCATGGCTATGATTTCTACCTACAAAGGTCAACATATAGTCGGGTTTCATTTGAAATAGATATGTGGTTATTACAAATGTCATTTTGCCTACAGTATTACTGTAAATGATATAATATTGTTTTATCACAGCATTCCATTATCTTTTATTTTCAGTTGGATTTGTGATTATTTCTGTATGTGTGAGGCGAATATTTTCAAGTTAGGAACCTTCTTTAGAGACAAAATAAATCTAAACCTTCCTTGAAAAAGGGTGCATGCAAACACTCGGGCCTAGATCCCCCCTTTATCTTGAAGGATAATGTACTATACATTAAAAACTGATAATGGCACTCTATTTTCATAAAAAGGCCATAAAAATATGGGACCAGGATTATAAATTAATTCCTGTCACAAATATAAATTCACAACCTTAAATTCTATCAACATCACTTACTGTTTTCAACACCGAGTTGATCAGGGCTGTCGTCAAGGCCAGCTGAGCCTCCGGCCCTAAGTTTGCCAGCAGCTTTCCGTGGTCGTGACGCTGACGGGGCGGGGGGCTGCGGCTCTTGCGCCGACCGTGGTAATAATCGGGCCGTCCGCCGCGGTGCCCGCCACCTCGGCCTCTCCCTCTATACCCACCCCCACCACCACCTCCGCCTCCTCCTCCACCTCTTCCGCCACCACCACCATGATCTCTGTCCCAGTGGCCTCTGCCATGGCCTCCACCATGGCCGCCCCCATGGTTCCCGCCATAGCCACCTCTCATTCCCCCACCTCCACCTCGGAACATCTTTCCACGAGGACGGGGCGGCATCTGGAAAATGGAAAATGTTACATTCAATTCAAACGATCTCTCTACTTATAAGAATTACAGTAAAGACTAGGACACCCAATAGAGCGAAGACCTCTGGCACGGCAGCTCATTTCTCTACCTTGATCTTTGACCTTAATTTGTATTAATTGGCGTGAATTTCCATAAACTTAAATGAACCAAGTTTGAAGTCTCTGTGACAACGATGTTCAAACTTATGGCTGATTACGTAAATTGGACATTTTGCTTGACCTTGACCTTCCAAAATTTAATCATTTCCATATTTTTACATAATTAATCCCTGCAAGTTTCATTACTCTAAGATTAAAATTATGGCCAGGAAGCTGTTTACAAAAAAACACACAGGGGCGAAAACATATCCTCCTTCCAACTTTGTTGGCGGATGCAAATAATACTTTCAACATAGGTACATCCCTCGTTGTAGTTTTCCCACAAACCACACTAATAAAATTTATAAGAACCATTTAATTTCAACTGGCTTATTCAAGCCTATCAATATAAACTTTACGAATACATGCCACTGAGAGTACGTGAAATCAAAACCCTTTCTACTGGGAAACCTTCAAACTTTCGTAACACTGACTGGCAAATTCTTCTACCAATTTGCAAACATCATCGAATTACAAAACAGTAAATTTAGATTATTTTGACTTTTCCGTGAGCCAAGTATTACCAACTACCAAAACATTTATATTAAACAGAAACACCTGGGATAAACGTATTACAGATAGTCTTACAAACTCGTTTTCTATAGGGGCTGAGAGCGGCAAACCTGACTTGGACGAAAAACTTATTACCCTAAGAAAAAAAAAATAAATAAAACCGCAATTTCCTCTATGAGGAAATGGAGCATTTTCTGGAAAAGCTTCTCGGCAAAACCCAAACAGCAAGAATTCGATTGAGACATTATAAAGATGTAAATAGTTGTATTGGGGCCTTTGTATGTCAGTGGCCAGTTCCTCCCTTGTGGATTAAAAATGGACATCAACTAATCTCAACTTTCTCCCTAACCTAACCTACAAGCCATGTCCTTACCTAACAGGGGGAGGGGTCTAACGTCCCACGCCTACCCTCCTTACACTGCCGTATCCTAAGTTATCCGTAATCATACATGCAGGTGGCCGCTATCATACATACACCCCGTTGTATTCATCGGTAATAACAGGCTTTGTACAAAATGGCACTTTGGGGTTTCAGAGCCTTTGTATATCAGCGGCCAGTTCCTCACGCGTTCATTAAAAACGGACATCAACTAATCTCAACTTTCCCCCCTAACCTAAGCTACAAGCCGTGCTTTTACCTACTTACCTAACTGGGGGGGGGGGGATTTAATGCCCCCTGCAACCCCCCTTACACTGCCATATTTCAAGTTAAGACATAATACAGTACATACAGATGGCTACTATCATACATACACCCTGGGGCATCTTTCTCTAAATGTACTTTTTTCCTCATAGTTTCCCCACGAACTACTCTTGCAAAGTAATGCCCCTTATAAAATTTAAGAACCATTTTAATTTCAACTCGCAAATTCAAGCCAATCAACATAAACTTTACGAAAACATGCCACTGAGAGTAGGTGAAATCAAAACCCCTTCAATAGGGGAAACCTTCAAACTTTTGTCACACCAACAGGCAAATCCTTTGACCAATTTGCAAACATCATCGAATTACAAAATAAACAGTAAATATAGATTATTGGAATTCTTTTCCCTGAGACTAGTATTATCAACAACCAAACATTTATATTAAACAGAAACACCTGGGATAAACGTATTACAGAGTCTTACAAACTCGTTTTCTATAGTGGCTGGGGTCGGCAAACCTGACTTGGACGAAAAACTTATTACCCTAAGCTAAAAAAAGAAAAAAAAAGAATAAAACTGCTTTTTCCTCTATGAGGAAATGGAGCATTTCCTGGAAAAGCTTCTTGGCAAAACCCAAATGGTAAGAATTCGATTGAGACAATTTAAAGATGTAAATAGTTGTATTGGAGCCTTTGTATGTCAGCAGCCCGTTCCTACCTTGTGGATTAAAAATGGACATCAACTAATCTCGACTTTCCCCCTAACCTAACCTACAAACAGTGTCCTTACCTACATACCTAACAGGGGGGGGGGGGGATGTCCCCGCCGACCCCCTTACACTGCCGTATCATAAGTTATTCGTAACCATACATGCAGGTGGCCGCTATCATACATACACCCCGATGTATTCATTGGTAGTAACAGGCTTTGTACAAAATGGCCCTTTGGTGTGTCGGAGCCTTTGTATATCAGCGGACAGTTCCTCACGCATTCATTAAAAATGGACATCAACTAACTTAAACTTTCCCCCCTAACCTAACCTACAAGCCGTGTCTTTACCTACTTACCTAACGGAGGGCCCCCTTACACTACCGTATTTAAAGTTAGACATAATAATACATACAGGTGGCTGCTATCATAAATGTACTTTTTTTCCTGTTAAACAAAAATAAAAGAAATAGATAAATAAGTACAGTTTATATTAAGTATAATTATTTCGAGAAATTATTGGTAAATATTTAACAAAATTTTCATTACTGACCAGGTCCACCCAACTACAAAGACTCCAAATTTAAATTAGGATAAACTAGGTCTATGGATTTACCTAACACAGTGCTTCACAAGACTTGTTAAATAATTCATAACTAAAAGAAAATTACTTAATTAGTTAGTATTACATAAATAATAGTCTGCTAATACAATATACAAATACAGAATACAATAAACGGTAGAAAATCCAATAAGCCTATAGACCTGAGATTTGGATATGACGTTGGCCTATATCCTTACTTTGGCCATAACGTGGGATGGCCTATGGCCTGCAATGTTCATAGGAGTTTTAAAAAAAAAATAATTACATGTAAATTACATTAAAATAAGTAATAACCTTTAATATCTTTTAAAGGTTACATTTTCAAAGGGTCGATTTACGAAAACAACAGTAGGCCTATAAACGCTTGAAAACAGCTTTCCACATATTACACAATGAAATAGATAATAAATAGGCCTCCTAAATTGAATAATTACTTACAAATTACATTAAAATAACAATAATACCAAC
>NC_090738.1:135337061-135374561 GCF_036898095.1 Palaemon carinicauda | reverse complement strand
GATAGTCAGGCCTTCTCTATCATGAGCCTTTATACTACACAGTATTCTAGAAGTTTTATTCCAGCTGTGACTAAGTTGTAGAATGATCTACCTAATCGGGTAGTTGAATCGGTAGAACTTCAGAAGTTCAAACTTGCAGAAAATTTTTTTATGTTGAACAGGCTGACACAAGTGTCTTTTTATAGTTTATAAATGAAAGATCTGTTTTACTGTTCTTAAAATATACTATTTTAACTTCATTACTTCTCATATACAGTAGTTTATTTAGTGCCTTATTTCCTTTCCTCATTGGGCTATTTTTCCCTGATGGAGCCCTTGGGTTTATAGTATCCTGCTTTTCCAACTAGGGTTGTAGCTTAGATGGCAATATATATATATATATATATATATATATATATATATATATATATATATATATATACATACATATATATATATATATGTATATATATATATATATATATATATATATATATATATATATATATATATATATGTGTGTGTGTGTGTGTGTGTGTGTAGATATAGATATATATATATATATATATATATATATATATATATATATATATATATATATATATATATATATATATATATATATATATATATATATATTTTAAAACACGTAGTTTATCTTATTGAGGAAGATAAAAGATAGTAGTCACAGCCAATTGTCAAATCAATAACATACACAGTTCCACATCACCTGATTACGTCTTCAATAAAGATCACAGCTGTCATAATACAATATCTAATTTCATTTCTATCATTAATTGCTAACATACAAGTAATTCATCGTTATAAAGCCACTATTATTAAAACTGATTTTGATAAAGTTACGTAAAAAGTTAATACTAACTCAAATTATCCATGTCACAGGTATTCCAAATAGTACGTGCTTAATATAGGTCTGGGCTAACTCAAGGTCGGATTAATGATATGGCGCTTACAACAGACAGCATAAATGAATCATATGCTAAACTGGATTATATTAATGTATTAATTCCATATACATTCTAACGAAATACGACTTAACATGCTTATTTCAAACAGCCACCCGTTCAGATAAAACCACTAGAGAGTTATGGGGTCTTTTGACTGGCCAGACAGTACTAAATTGGATCCTTCTCTCTAGTTACGGTTCATTTTCCCTTTTGCCTACACACACACGCACCAAATAGTCTGGCATATTCTTTACATATTCTCTTCTGTACTCATACACCTGACAACACTAAGATTACCAAACAATTCTTCTTCACTCAAGGGTTTCTGCAATGTAATTGTTCAGTGGCCACTTTCCTCTTGGTGAGGGTAGAAGAGACTCTTTAGCTATGGTAAGCAGCTCTTCTAGGAGGACACTCCAAATTCAAACCATTGTTCTCTAGTCTTGGGTAGTGCCATAGCCTTTGTACCATGGTCTTCCACTGTCTTGGGTTAGAATTCTCTTGCTTGAGGGTACACTCGGGCACACTATTATCTTATTTCTCTTCCTCCCGTTTTGTTAAAGTGTTTATAGTTTATAAAGGAGATATTTATCTTAATGTTGTTACTCTTCTTAAAATTTTAATTTTTCCTTGTTTCCTTTCCTCACTGGGCTATTTTCACTGTTGGAGCCCCTGGGCTTATAGCATCCTGCTTTTCCAACTAGGGTTGTAGCTTAGCAATTTATAATAATAATAATTTATTTCATGGAGAGATATGTACGGCACAGAGCAAAAGTTATGCTACACGATTTCAGTGATTTTCGTTCGAAAGTCACTAACTAGCAACTCTCATCTACACATTTATAATGGCACTATGTAGCATCACTTTTGTATTCTACTGTACAATAATTTCATTATTTTTTCAGATGATGGCGTTAATTCTATGGACTCTGTTTCTGTGTTGTCGCTTGGCTTTGGGCTCCTATCAGAACCTTGTTGGACATCAGGTAATTATCGACAGAGTATAAAATCCATTTTCTTTCCTTTCTTCAACTTCATTCACGTTCTGGACATCGGGTAACCAATTTTCACTTTTCTCTCCTTTTTCCAAAGTTCATTCTCGTACATTTTCGTATTTTCATTCTTGCATTCTTGATTGTTGTTATCAATAACAGTCAATTAGGATTTTCCGTTTTTTTCAGGTTTGCATTTTCACCATATCATGAACAATGTATTCTCTTATTCTCAATTGTGTTTGCTCTGTCAATATTTTCCCTGTATTATTATCTATTCCTGTTGTTTCACTTTTCTTATTCTTTGCTTGCCTTTGATCTTGCAATATCAAATGCACTACGATAAATTTCTGGTGAAATGTTGCAAAGTTTGATCAGGTTACAACTAGCTTAAGGCAGCCAAGTGTTTTGGGGGAACACAGACAATACATCTATCTATCTATCTATATATCTATCTATCTATATCCAAAGCATTCAACTCTCAACTCAACAATCTGCATTGATACCATTGCAACTAGCTAATGGCAGCCAAGTGTTTTGGGGGAACACAGACAATACATATATCTATCTATCTATTATATCTATCTATATCCAAATCATTTAACTCTCAACTCCACAATCTGCATTGATGCCCTTCAACAGCTTTCCCTTTACATTAGATATGGAAGCTGAGCGGGAAAGAAAGTGCTCTCCCCGGCCAGCTAATGACCAAAGGCCTCCTGGATATCTTGGACCACTCCCGAAAGCTCCAGCGGGTTCGCGTGGCTCCTGAGCACTTGGACAGAGTGAGCGCGCTGTTGCAGAAGGACGGAATCTCTTACAAAATTCTCGTGGACGACTTGGCCGCTCACATCGAGGTAAGATTGAAATTTCTGTCGGTGGGACGGGTATACGAAAGCGTTCTTTCCAGACCAGGCAACTCAGAAGAGCTTCCCTGAGACGTGTTACAGGAGTGTATATGTAAAATACAGCTTTAAGTGGTTCAGTGAAAACTGGGGTTAAGAGTTTTCAACAGCCTGCTGGTGAGCTTTGGTGTGAAAATAGGAATCGGGTGATGTAGAATATTTCTCTGTATGGGTCCATACATTGATCAGTATTAACTGTTGTTTAAGATAATTATTTTGGTTTTATTTTCAACTGAAGCCACCTTAACACACACATTTATATATATATATATATATATATATATATATATATATATATATATATATATATATACATTGAATCCATCATTTCAGGGTATTGAAAACAGCGAGAGAAGAAGACGAGATGTTTCGGAAAATCAGCAAACTTGCACAGAGAGCGACTGCCCAGAGCCTTTGAGTGATGTTTACATGAGATTCAATGAGGTACAACACTAAGTGTAGAGTATTATTATTATCATCATTATTATTATTATTATTATTATTGGAGGATAAAAGTACCATTTCCCAATAAAATACTGAAAATGTTTTGGTCAATGTATTTCTCAACTTGAGAGAAAGCTTGGGTATCAGCGATAACTATAAGATTGTTTATATCATTCACGATATTATTCCTTTTTAATACCTAGGCATGTATTATGTAATCTGAATTTTGCAGATGGAATGGTACCTGAAGCAGGTAAATGAAACCTATTACCCGAACGTCACGCTGTCTTCCGTAGGCAAGTCCCACGAAAACAGAGATATCTGGGTCCTTCACATCAAGTCTGAAAACCCCGAAGCTCGATCAATCTGGATTGAAGGAGGTGAGATTGTTTATTCATTTATTATTACCCTAAACTGCTCCAACAAGGCTTTGGCTTATATCTGCGCTTTATTTTTTTCACTCCTACGACACCTCCGTTTCTGCTTTCTTCTATCTTGGTGTCCAACCACTTTGAACTTTTATCATTGAGCTATTATAGGATTCTTTCCCCAGTTGCGCCTGGGCTTTGAATGGCCTGACAGGTCAAAGCTCCAGCTGCATTTTAATGAAGTCTGGAAGCGTTTGTCCCTCCGGACCGCATTTTAGCGAAGTCTGGAAGGGTTTGTCCCTCCGGATCGAATTTTAGCAAAGTCTGGAAGGGTTTGTCCCGAAACTAAATTAAAGACAATCGGGATAGGCAAAATAATACATGTGACTATCCATAGCCTGATAATTAGATAAAGAAATTGATAGACCTTTAATTCCTTCAACAATGAGTTCAGGAAAACAGAGGGAGTCAAAGAATTGACAAGCCTCGGAGTGGAGGGGAAGAAATTGGATGAAATACACTACTGAGTGGGAATCGATTGATGGGTTTGGTCAGTAATTGGACTGGTTACCAGCATTATCAGGTTTGGTCACTAATTGGATGGGTAACTGTATATGAATAAGAACTTGTATCATTATATAAGTTCTCATGAACATGGATAGAAACAAATCACGAGGCTAGAACAAAATGTTAATTTCCCTTTTACCATTAAAATCTGATCTACTGAGAGATGAGTTCTTAATTTATCTAAAATATAAAATTGCCCCTTAAGCAAGAAATGGTGCACAATGGAAAGGAAATGGACATTTCTATTAAGTTTGACTTTTAGAATACATTAATTCAATTTACAAAGGGTGATTTTAAGATATGCTTTAAAGAATACGGTACTATACAATTCAAAAGTTCCAGTATTCTTCATCGCATGTCCTAGAGGTATATTAAAAAATAAATATATGCATAAATTTGACTATATGTACACATACATATCCATAATGTATGTGTGTATGTATATGTGTATATATAAAATAACATTGCAGTGATATGATAATAGAGTATATGGCATCTATTCCAGGTATCCATGCTCGGGAAAGGATATCGCCTGCAGTTGCCTTCGGTTTAATCCCCAAGTTACTGAGCGATAAAAACGCCACGGAGAGGTTTGACTTCTTCGTCGCTCCGATGGCCAACCCCGACGGCTACGAGTACACCTTCACGGGAGACCGCATGTGGAGGAAGAACCGCAGGGTCAACCAAAACGAAAGGAGCAGCTGCTATGGCGTTGACCTCAACCGTAACTGGGACTTCAAGTTTGGGGTTGGGGCGTCGTCCTATCATTGCAGCGAGGTTTACATGGGGCCTTTCCCTTTCTCCGAGCCGGAGACGAAGGCGCTGAGTGACGCGATGCTGGAGCAAAAAGACACACTGCTGATGCTCTTCTCCCTGCACAGTTATGGGCAAGACTTGCTTTATCCCTGGGGATGGACCTCCACCGAAGATGCTCCGAATAAAAACGAACTCATAGAGGTTGGGCGGGCTTTCGCCGACGGGGCACAGGAGATCGCTGGACATGACTACGAAGTGGTGAATTCTGCCGGGGGCCTCTACTACGCTTCTGGCGCCACCGACGACTGGGCTTTGGGGAAGATGGGGGTTAAATACGTCTACACCTTGGAGCTCCAGGATAAAGGATCCAGAGGTTTCCTCTTGGAAAGCGAGGCAATTAAACCAAGCATTGAAGAGGTGTGGAATGGGTTCAAGAAGGCTCTTGAGATTATTGGCTAGGAATCTATGTATGAAACTTGATATGCAGAGAAGCTTTTGATATCTTTTCCAGAAGTCAAAATTTAAAGAAACAAATAAATTGCGTAAAATATCATCATTTGCCCTTTGATTGTTAAATCTAACAGATAACACTATTAGATCTTTCAGGAATCATTATAATTATAATACACATTGGATACAATAAAACTTAGAATACAGTAATTGTATTTTTTTTACTATAGTCTACATTTCATCACATGTCATTCATTCTGAATCTAATATGAATTCCATTTTTACTTTTATAAAACAGATTTAAATTATCCTGCCATTTTCCCTGGAAACATTACAAGCGAAAAGGAGAAGATTTCGAATTTCATTTGTAAGATGAGATCACTTTTTTAATTCTTGTTCTTTCAAAGACTCAATGATCCAAACATGTAGATTGCTTATCATTATACAGATAAACGAGCTCTTAAAATATATTGTCTATCAATTGCTCAATTTGTGCCTTACACAGAAAAAAAGGAATAAATGTTGTAGACCCATAAAACCTGGAAGAAGGACTTTGTCACTATGGTGAACACCTATAATAAGCACTAAATATAGCTAGAGTAATAACTCACAAAAGAACCCTCAATGGAAATCTCCTTCAAAACAGGAATATAGATTCTCAATATATCATTCAGAGAATCTAGCTTTTTAAACATGTGTATTAGTAATGGAAAATTATAAGGGGAATGACCGAAGAATTGAGATAAACAATTTGGAACCAAAATATGATATGTTTTACACACACACACACACACACACACACACACACACACACACACACACACATATATATATATATATATATATATATATATATATATATATATATATATATATATATATATATATATATAATATTGCCAGCCAAGCTACAACCCTGGTTGTTGGAAAAGCAGAATGCTACAATCCCAAGGGCCTTGTAACAATAATAATAAGAATAGGGAAGTGGGGAATATGGGGAAAGGAAGAGTACCCCTGGATACAATCCAGTTTATAGCTGAAAGGCAGGTACTCGGGATGGGAAAGATTAAGGAAATAGGGAGAAAGAGAAGTACAGGAGAAGAATAAAAGAGAGGGGCAGACCCTCTTGCGATATTGGGGAATTGGTTTATTGGTTTATTATCAGGATACTATTCCAATGGCTCTAATAAGGAAAGCAGCCCAGGAAAGAATAAACTATAAATGAGAAACTAATAAAAGAATATGTAATATATCAAGATCAGCAACATTGTTGTATATATATATATATATATATATATATATATATATATATATATATATATATATATATATATATATATATATATATATATATATATATATATATATGTGTGTGTATGTGTGTGTGTGTGTGTGTGTGTGTGTGTGTGTGTTTGTAGGACAATTCATTCCTACTAATTAGAAAAGAAACATCGACTGATATTTATATACAAAAGTATTAATCAAGTTTTATCTGTTTAAAGACAAAAATACGAAATCTATTCAGCATTCCTATGTAGGTTATATGTATTATTGCTAGACAAAGGTATAAATAATTTCGAGATTCATAATTTTAATATTTGATGAAATAACTCAATATAATAACAAATTAAGATTACCGAGATCATGAAAATATTTGAATTATTCGCCATAACTTCTCTATCTGTCACATGTCTGTTCCATGACAACACATTGTTTATTAACATAATGTTTATTAAGACATTTGTTCCATAAATAAAGATATTTTAAACTATGATATAACTTATTTACTAATCACTGATGGTTAATTTCACAGAATTATCAACGCTAAACTATAAAATTATATTAAAAAGCTCCCAAATTTTTAATTAAATTACGCCATCGAGATTTTTTCCGTAATCTGCTTTGTTTACAAAAGCGTCCCCTACAACAGCTGACGTGTAGTAGTGAATAGGCTTAGATTATTCATTTTTTTATAATAGGCCTTTTTGTGTGAGCTTTTCCATTTACTTGTGCTAATTTATTAGCTTTAGGACATGTTATAAAAAGGTTAGATTTATTTTAACTTGATTTATGGATTAGCCATATCTCACCAATGAATGGGCTAGCTGCCGGTACGGTAGGCAGAATTTCTTATTAATTTTATATTTTATATTAATTTCATATTAATTTTAGTTTAAAGGCTAGAAGAACCTAGGTTTAAGTTTTGTTATTAGTTTATTGGTTAGAATAGTTTTGCACGATAGCCTAACCTAGCCTTGGTAGCTCTTTCGAGCTAATTTGTCTAATGGATTAATAAATACGAGACCTAAGTTCTGCAATTATAAATTTCATTGTTCGTAATGAAATTAAAAGAGTATCGTAAATCATACTAGTTCAATATAGCTTAGTTTAATAAATTGAGCCGTTTTGGGATTGTCAAGTCTAATCAAATCGTAAATGTGTTTTAATTTTACCGTCTTTAATGCCTATGTGGAACGAGGCATAATTACAAGTACCGTAATCTGACCGCTGGGTTTATTCCTGATAAATTGAAGCAGGATGGTTTCAAGGGTGAGTAGTTGTGTATGGTATACTCAAGAAATTTAGGATATTGAAGAAATTTATTTTAATTTTAACTTATTTTAAGCCTTTTGGTAGTTTTGTCAAATCTTTACCTGTGCAATGGCATAGGTAGATATAGAAATTGCATATTCCCATATTAGACCTTGTATCCTTACTCTCTTGGAGCAATTATATTAACAAACCCAAGACGCAATGTTTGTACTGAATGGTGAAGCTCCTTTGAGCGGTGCACGGGTAAAGATATAACCTACTTTTTACGCTGTAGCCCAAAATTTATTGGCAAATCTGACATGGAGCACATGGCCATTTCAAGAATCCGCTTGACCATTATTAGATCCAGTGATTTCTACCTTAATACTAAAGGACTTTGGAAAGCTTCCAGTCTGACCTTACCGTAGAGTGCATGTGAACATAGACATCGGAATTCAGTTTTTCTTCGTAATTTGACGGGGAAGTTAAGGACGGTATTGATTAGATTATTCACAAGGGTCCAAAAATCTCCTGTTTTCAGTACCAGCCTCACAATTAATGCATTGGCCCACACTTAATGATATTAGGTTAGGGTCATACAGCTCAAGGTAGATGTTCCCCTGAGTAGTGTGCAACTGTGCCGTTAATGCCCCATGTGGTCAACTGATCTGTTACTTATAAGAACTATCAAACTATATATCTATATGCTGTTTTGGAGATGTTTTATTTTGGTTGTTCATTACTTCATATATCCTTTACTTATTTCCTTTCCTCCGTGGGTTATTTTTCCTTGTTGGAGCCCTTGGGGTTATAGCATCCTGCTTTTCCAACTAGGATTGTAGCTTAGCTGGTAATAATAATAATAATAGTCAAGCCAAAAGGACTATGAACATGTATTATGTTTGAGGCATTGCCACTTTTCCCTGATTTGATTCTTAAATATTGACCAAAGCTGTGATGTTTTGTACATGTCCCATACCAAACTCTGTCAGTCTCAGTAGTCATGAGATGTGGTAAGTGTGTGCCACATTTACAAAATACTGTATCCCAATTTAGGTCTATATTTGTGAATGAAATCGTTGAAAAGTGGCAACATCTCAAATGGGCTTCATGTTTGTAGCAATTGTGGTTTAACTATAATACTGTACAGTATGTAGGAACATAAATAATTCTGTATTATAGATAAAAAATTTGAAATTTTCTTAAATGTGCACAAATCTAAATAAATACCAACAGCTTTAGCTGTAACTTTAAAATGATACAAGTATTTAAGGGTGACGTAACTACCTGTACTCCCTGTACTCTAAATAAATCAATAGTACTGTGACGAGCCTAGAGAAGGTTGTGACTCAAAGACAGGATGAAAGCAGATGAGTAACTTTATCATAGAACACTCGCCTTTATATACAAAAACTCAATGTAACAGGAAATTTCCTGTTCAACCGGTTAACAGTTAACGGTGAGAAAAACAGGCATGTTTATTCAGGTTCTTTTTAGTGCGAGGGGAGAGCGAAGATACAAGCATAATATATACACAAAATGAAATGTCGTTACTATGTACGATCATGTGACACATGGTTGGTACAGTACCTACCATTGCCTTACCTAAGATAATGTAACCTGACAGAGGTCACCCTCTCTGGAACCTCTTCCCTCACCCCTTCAGTAATTTCCATAATTATCGACCAATATTTAAGTTCACATCATCCCTCCTTCTCGCCCCCAGATAGGTGGCGAGGGTATTTTGGGGGTACCCTTGAATCACTGGCAACTCCTAGATACAGCTGAAATTACAAATGCATCTTGTGTTAATGATTGGGTGTCGTTCTTTCATGAACATTTGTAATTAGAAATTCATCTTACGAAATTGTATTTTTCTTGTAGAAAACTGTGTTATTTTGCAGTACAAGCGATCATAACTCACAAACACAGTCGGTCATTATAAATTTATTTTGCTTTAGTTTACAAATTTATATCCCCTATACAACATTGAGTATAAGATAATACATAAATATAATAATTTAATGTATGAATTAAATTGGTAAACCAAATATGAAATGAAGCAGTTTGAAATTTGGCACAATCCATTTCAAATTAAGGCAAAACTATCAACAATTCCATCATTCATCTTCTTTGGAGACACTTTTAAGATGTCCTCAATTTGTCAAAAGCTTGAGAATAATCCCATGATCTGTTCAAATATCGTTATCCCTTGCCTCAGCCATTCATGAGCGGCCTTTAAACGTTTAAATAAAAGTAAATAATATACTGTAAACCGTAAATGAATTGTTAAGCATTTTACAATTGCTTAGAGTTCTCTTAAACATTTACAATACATTTAGTCAACCAAAGTTCACAGGGATTAATTCAATGTGGGATTGCAAAATAGCTCCTTATGATATTCAAGTAATTTCAATGAAAATTCTGTCTCGGATTTCAAGTTGCTGTGGTTTATTAGAGATATCCCTGTCTGGCGTTCTGCTGAACGGGAGATCGAGTCCTGCTCAAACTCAATAGTGTCTTGTAGTATCTGAAACCTCACCATCCTTGTGAGCTAAGGATAGGTGGTTTGGGAAAGCCTATAGGTCTATCTGCTGTGTCATCAGCAGCCATTGCCTGGCCCTCCCTGGGCCTAGTTTGGTTAGAGAAGGGGCTTTGGCACTTCATATATACTGTATATATTGTTAGTTTCTAGATCATTGTCACTGTCCCTTTCCTCTGCCATTCATGAGTGACCTTTAAAACCTTTGATTTTTCAATATTAAACTTACCCGATGATCATATAGCTGCAACTCTGTTGCTCGACAGAAAAAAACCTACGGGCGGAATACGCCAGCGATCGCTATACAGGTGGGGGTGTACATCAACAGCGCCATCTGTCAAAGGTACTCAAGTACTCGATGTCAACAAAGAACCAATTTTTCCTCTGTCGTGCCAATGGCAGGACCTACTAAATACGCCGTCCCTAACTGGATTTGTTTTCACAACGATTTGGTGAAGTACACTATTCCAGTTTTGAGCTTTCGCTATGCAGGGGTTTTATCTTCATTTCAAAACTTGAATTCGTTTTCGATAGATTTAATTATGGTGACGAAGAGAGTATGGACTCTCTTTCACTTTTAAATGGCCGACCCTTCCCTTAGACGGAAGTGTGTTTAGGTTTTTGGTAATTTTGCTTAACACGTTATAGATCCATTTATTTATATCTCTCCGCCTTTTTAGGCCTCTTCGGTTAACTTTCCATTTATTATAAACTTATAAAAATAAATTTTTATGTTTGTTTATATGCGACCTTTCCTAATAGTAGGCGGTCCTAACTTGGAACCGAAGTTAATTAACATTGAGCCCGTTTTATCGTATTTTACCTTTAAAGAATTTAATACTTTTTTAATTTTAATGTTTTATGGAAGAATTTCTTTGATAGTCTCGTACTGTTTTCAAAGATGAACTAACGTTTAGTTTTTTGTCTCCGCAGTTGTTGACGTTCAGAACGTTCAACTTGCGCTCTATCGTTACGATAGAGAGAGAGTGTATCACGGTTTCACTTTGCAGTAAGAGTAAACCGATTCTAGCGTTTCGTTCATTCTTTCTTAGCTTAAAGAGTTTAAATTCTAAATAAAGGAACTTTTTATTTGGGAAACCTTTCAGTTTTTTCCTTTAGCAAATAACATGTTTTAACGATGTATAATTGGGCTCCTCTCTCAGGTGCTAATTCAAGAGAGAAGAGAGAGAGAGATAGAGACGGAGGGAGAGAGAGGAGAATAAACGTTTCGTTCAAGCGGGTAACGTTGTTCTCGTTTTTTACTCTTCTCCCTAGTCGCTGTAGGGGAAGAAGGTAAAACGTTTCTAGGGTTTTATTCTTGTTCCCAGGCTTTATGCGGTGAGAGATTGTAAACGTAGTTTATTTGATCTAGTGTTTAGTCTCTTTTCCAGCCACTGAATTCTTTATCTTTATTTATGTTTTTCTGTTGCATTGTAAAACTGTTTTCGCAATGACTACCTTTTAATGAAGGATAGGATTGCGTGTTTCAGGTAGAAATCAGTTAAAGTTTCGATATCAGTGAAATAAGTGCAAACAGAAAATCAAAAGTGATAAAGTGATATGCGCAAAGTGTTACAGTGTTGCGTCCGAGGGTTCGTCTGTTCGTGCCAGTCGTTCACCTAGTCCGGGACCTCTTACAAGCTCCCAAGCCCAGGGGAGAAGTAATGTCGAACGACTTATGGGTTCCACAGGCCTTGATCGATGAACAGACGTTTTTCCCTCCGTGGTTTCGGGCGTATCTACACACGTTTGCCGACGTGAGATCGCCCCACCCACACAAAGACGAGAGAGCCCATTTATTCCTCGTCTGCGGAAGAGGTTTCTCGTAAGAAACCATGGACCAAATCTTGCAGCTTTTAAGTGCAAGTCGGTCCCTTCCGCGCAAGTCCAACGGCCTAGGTG
Source organism: Palaemon carinicauda (assembly GCF_036898095.1). Lineage (NCBI taxonomy): Eukaryota > Metazoa > Arthropoda > Malacostraca > Decapoda > Palaemonidae > Palaemon > Palaemon carinicauda. The sequence continues at coordinate 135,362,156 of NC_090738.1, read as the reverse complement.
TAGCCACTGGGTCAGTTCGGACTCGCTGCAGTCATCCGACGACTGCACACCTCCCAAGAGAGGCAAGGTGGTACCGCAACAGGCAGTAACTCCGTCTGTTGCCGCACCAGCTGTTTTAGACCCTTAGTCACGACGGACAGTAGCTCCGTCTATTGCCGTTTTTTGTAGACCCTAAGTGGTCTTTACTGTAGTCTATGCAGACTCAGTTAGCTGCGGTTATGCAGGAGTTTCGTGCGGAGAAGGTTGACACTGCTCTCGTTAGCCTACAACCTGCCACTGTTGTGCACCCAGCTCACGCTGAGGCTGCCTGCTCCCACACTCCGGCTGCGGAGAGCTCCACCTCCGATGCGCAATCGACCCTGCCAGACGCATGTTAACGTTAGCCGACGTGCGGCTCCCTCTGTTAACATGCGTGAGCTACCGCATCAGCAGTGGGAAGGTGGAGTCAAGCTGCCGTGTTTTGACGCGATGCGTTAGTTTCCGCAACCCACGGCAGTCCCCACCACGCACCACCACTCCGCTTTGGTTGTTGTCTGCTCCCACACTCCGACTGCGGAGAAGGTTGACGATGCACTCGTTTGCCTACAACCTGCCACGGTTGTGCGCCCAGCATGGCTGCCTGCTCCCACACTCTTGTTGTGAGAGCTCCTCCACCCATGCGCAGTCGACCCTGCCAGACGCATGCTGACTCCCACAGACACACGGAGCACTCCGTTGCCGTGCGTGAGCTACCACAAGCTGCCGTGTTTTGACACGGTGTGTCAGCCTCCGCAACCCACTGTGGTTACCGCCACTCACCCGCAGCAGACTAGTCAGTCAGGAGTTGAGGCTTCCCCACACAGCTTTGGTTGTTGCCAGCTCACAGACTGTCAAGCAGTTACATGACGTTGCCCTCTGGTCTGCTACTAATGCACCAGTGCTGTATGTCCTCACGCATCTGTTGTGGTTGACAGTTCAGTTTTTTGACAGTTCACAGACTGTCAGGCAGTTACATAACGTTGCCTTCTGGTCTGCTGCTAATGCACCAGTGCTGTATGTCCTCACGCACCTGTTGTGGTTGACAGTTCAGTTTTTGACAGTTCACAGACTGTCAAGCAGTTACATAACGTTGCCTTCTGGTCTGCTGCTTTTGCACCAGTGAGACCCTCACTGAGATAACCTAGGTTTTCTCGGACATGGTTCCTGTAGATGAGAAAGTGCTGTTCTCCCTCCTTATGATATTCCTTTGAGGACTCTGTCATTTGGAGAGGAGCCTTAAGCTGCTTAACCTCCTATGGACTTTAATTAAAGCATAACAAGGCTTCCAGGGATGGTAAATGGTTCCGCTTCAGTCGCTAACCCCGTCTGTTGCCACACCTGCTCCCATAGACCCTAATGGGCTTTGTTGCAAGACATGCAGTCCAAGCTTGTGTCCTTGTTAGAGGATTTTTTACGGAGAAGAACCTTCTAGCCAACAACCTTCCTACCGGTTGGTTGTACGCCCTGTGGACGCTGAGGTATCCTACTCACGTCCGCCAGTTGAGATGGTTCCTCCACCGGTGCGACCCAGTGTGGGTTGCCAGTCGCACGTTGACGTTAAGCGACTCTCGGAGGTGGTTGTGGACGTTCAGTGTGTCACTAGGAAGACGTTCAACAACCAGCAGAGATGACTTGTTGTGACGCAGTGCGGCAACCTCAGCAACCCTGTAGGGGGTTGACTGCACAACCCAGACAGTCTACACAGTTTCGGGTTGACGCTGTACTTCCTCGCGTCCCCATGGTTGACAGTTCACAGACTGTGCAGCAGTACCATGATCTTGTGTCCGGCTCCGTCACGCATCCACCAGTGCGACCGGATTCAGCGAGTCAGACGTTGCCCACTCCGTTGCCGTTTCCTCATCAGTTTCGGATGAGGAACCCTCTGATGAGGACATTGCTGAACAAGACGATCAACCCCCAGCCCTGCTATCCATCCAGAAGATGCTGAAGAAGGAACACTGCCCTGTCAGGCTGTGGATGAGTCTGGTTAGGACACTGTCATCCGTGGTTCAATTTGTGTCACTTGGAAGACTACACCTCCGTCCTCTTCTGTATCATCTAGCTTTTCACTGGAAAAGGACTAGACGCTAGAAGCGGTCTCGATCCCGGTTTCCGGAAAGATAAAGTCTGGTCTGACTTGGTGAAAGGACTTTATCAACCTTTGAAAGGGTCTTCCCCTGACTGTTCAGACTCCCAACCACGTTCTCTTCTCGGACGCATCGGACGTAGGCTGGGGTGCGACATTAGGCGGTAGGGAATGCTCGGGATTATGGAACTCGAGTCAAAGGACAATGCATTTCAACTGCAAGAAGCTTCTGGCAGTACGTCTGACCTGGAAAAGCTTCAGGTCTCTCCTTCAAGGCAAAGTGGTGGAGGTGAACACGGTCAACACCCTGCTTTGACGTACATCTCCAAGCAAGGAGGGACCTACTCTCTGACATGGTACGAGTTCGCAAGAGACCACCTCTCCTGTTCAACAGGTCTAGACTTTTCACTAGTAACGAGGTTCATCCAAGGCAACTTGAATGTCATAGCAGATTGTCTCAGTAGGAAGGGACAAATAATTCCAACATATTGGACCCTCCACAAGGATGTATGCAAGAGACTTTGGGCCACCTGGGGCCAGCCAACCATAGATCTCTTCGCAACCTCGATGACCTAGAGGCTCCCTATACTTTGCTCACCTATCTCGGACCCAGCAGTAGTTCATATAGATGCCTTTCTACTAGATTGGTCACATCTAGATCTATATGCATTCCCTCCGTTCTAGATTGTCAACAAGGTACTGCAGAAGTTCGCCTCTCACGAAGGGACAAAGTTGACGCTAGTTGCTTCCCTCTGGCCCGCGAGAGAATAACTCACCGAGGTACTTCGATGGCTAGTAGACGTTCCCAGAACACTTCCCCTAAGGGTGGACCTGCTACGTCTGCCACGCGTAAAGAAGGTACTCCAAGGCCTCCACGCTCTTCGTCTGACTGCCTTCAGAATATCGAAAGACTCTCGAGAACTAGAGATTTTTCGAAGGAGGCAACCAGAGCGATTGCTAGAGCAAGGAGAACATCCACCCTTAGAGTCTACCAATCGAAGTGGGAAATCTTCCGAAACTGGTGCAAGTCAGTATCCGTATCCTCGACCAGTACCTCTGTAACTCAAATAGCTGACTTCCTCTTTTATCTGAGGAAAGAACGATCTCTTTCAGCTCCCACTATCAAGGGTTACAGAAGCATGTTGGCATCAGTCTTCCGTCACAAAGGCTTAGATCTTTCCAACAATAAAGATCTACAGGACCTCCTTAAGTCTTTTGAGACCACGAAGGAGCGTCGTTTGGTTACACCTGGTTGGAATTTAGACGTGGTTCTAAGATTCCTTATGTCAGACAGGTTCGAACCACTTCAATCAGCCTCCCTGAAAGATCTCACCTTTAAGACTCTTTTCCTGATATGCTTAACCACAGCTAAAAGAGTCAGTGAGATTCATGCCTTCAGCAGGAACATCGGATTCTCATCCGAAACGGCTACATGTTCTACAACTTGGTTTTCTAGCCAAACACGAGCTGCCTTCTCGGCCTTGACCAATATCGTTCGATATTCCAAACTTATCGTATGGTTGGAAATGAACTAGAAAGAGTATTATGTCCTGTACGAGCTCTTAAGTTCTATTTTAAAAACCTTTACGAGGCCCGTCTGAAGCTTTATGGTGTTCAGTTAAGAATCCATCTTTGCCTATGTCAGAGAATTCTTTATCCTATTTTATCAGACTGTTAATACGAGAAGCTCATTCCCTTCTGAATGAGGAAGACCAAGCTTGGCTGAAGGTAAGGACACACGAAGTTAGAGCTGTCACAACTTCCGTGGCCTTGGAACAAAATAGATCTCTGCAAAGTATATTCGACGCAACCTATTGGAAAAGCAAATCAGTGTTCGCGTCCTTTATCTTAAGAATGTCCAGTCTCTTTACGAGAACTGCTACACTCTGGGACCATTCGTAGCAACGAGTGCAGTAGTGGTGGGGGCTCCACCACTACAATTCCCTAATTCCAGAACCTTTTTAATCTTTCTCTTGAAATATTTTTGGGTTGTCCAGAAGGCTAAGAAGCCTTTTGCATCCTACTTGATTTGGCGGGTGGTCAAAATCATTTCTTGAGAAGCGCCTAGATTAGAGGTTTTGATGAGGACCTTTAGTATGGGTTGCAACCCTTCATACTTCAGCTCCTAGGAGTCGCTCAGCATCCTATGAGGATCGCGAGGCTCAGTAAGGAAGACGTACTTAAAAAGGCAGAGTAATTGTTCAAGTCGTCTTCCTTACCAGGTACTTATTTATTTTGTTTGTTATTTTGAATAACTGCTAAAATGAAATACGGAATACTTAGCTCATAATAATGTCAACATGTAATGCTGGTCTCTACCCACCCCCCTGGGTGTGAATCAGCTATATGATCATCGGGTAAGTTTAATATTGAAAAATGTTATTTTCCTTAGTAAAATAAGTTTTTGAATATACTTACCCGATGATCATAAATTAAAGGACCCACCCTTCCTCCCCAATAGAGAACCAGTGGACAGAGGAGAAAATTGGTTCTTTGTTGACATCGAGTACTTGAGTACCTTTGACAGATGGCGCTGTTGATGTACACCCCCACCTGTATAGCGATCGCTGGCGTATTCCGCCCGTAGGTTTTTTTCTGTCGAGCAACAGAGTTGCAGCTATATGATCATCGGGTAAGTATATTCAAAAATTTATTTTACTAAGGAAAATAACATATTTCTTGAAAGCTATAAAAATTTTTGATTGTTATGGAAATGATTTTAACGAATTCATTAAAAATGAATTGAAATTATGTTGGTACTTCGAGCATACTTTGATAAAGCTTCTAAACTTAATATCTTTTCATAGTCAATGATTAGGTTTATTATTATTCTGAATTATCTTTTCAGAGTCAGTTTGTTTTTACGCTGCTTTTCGGCCTGGTTGCAGTGCTCTATCAGATCGACACAGACCCGGGAGTATGGGAAGCTTCCGAAAGTGCGCATATCTATGCTTCGAGGGAACAGCTCGAGAGGTTTATTGGCAATCCTGACTCGGTTGAAAAAGTAAGCTCAGTGGAATTCAAATTTCATAAAGATTAACATCTCATAACCATTATCTATGCATTGTAACTGCAGTATACTGTATCATTAACCTTAGTATCTTGAAGTTAAGCTCAAAATTATTGTACTGTACTTGCATTTAGAAAACACTGGATTTGACTAATTGATTTTTGAAGACTTCCTTTTCTCAGTGGAAATAAGTTCATGGATTTTTCGTGGGTACTGTATTTGTATGTGATCCAAGTACTACGTGGGGTAACTGTATTGTACTACTGTAATTATACTCCAAGACTAACCTATTTCTATAACATATTTTTCAAAAATATTTCAGTTGTTTATTTGTTATTTAAATCAGCATTTGATATAATTGCATCCAGCTATTCCTTGGTCTTACTATTCTCTCTTCACATATGATCAGAGCATTTTTGTTTATGGGAGTTACAGTAGTGTAGTAAAGTTAATGGCCTCATTTTATTTGTGTCATATGATTATATGTGAGGTTCGAATGATGATAATGCCTTGTAATAATAATAATTTGCTTGTAAAGTACATTAAGTCCTCAAATTATAAACTGAATAGGTTCCAAGAAGAGGTTTTTAAGCTGAATTTTGTTAAATTATGGCCTAGGGTAGGCTTCGCCCAACTCACATGCCTACGATTTTCATCAGCAAAAGTCAAATAAATAGTCTAGTTTCATATTGCAAATGTCGTCTCGCTTACTTCATAGAATTATATAATATGTACAGTAGTACTATGAAGGGAGAGGATATGTAATGGCTCCTCACCTATCCTCCTCCTTACCTATCCTCCTCCTTAGATTCCTAGACTGGGTTAAGTTTGTTTGGGGTGCAGATATCTATGCTTATCTACGGATACGTCCCTAATTATACACGATATCTTAGGATAGTCGTCCCGGGGGTTGGAACCCCGTGATACCTGACGGTAATTCTCTGGTAATATCGCTCACAGAAATATTATACAGTAGGAAGCTGCCTAAAGGAACTTCCATCAGGACGACATGGCTCGAGCCCAAAAAAGGGATTTTGACGAAGGAAAAATCTATTTCTGGGCAAGGAACCTGTGTCGCCCAGTGAAATGCTCCTTAAAGCACCATGTCAAAGGTATAAATACTGCTGAATATACCAGAGAAAAAAGTTGCATGGAATGCCAGGAATATATCCAGCTCGCTCACCCCTAAAGGGTGTCGGTATTAAAACTGGGGCGAGTGATACCACTACCAGAGGTCCCTTTCCAATTAGACTTCTCCCTCCTCAAAATCCCCCGTTTCAATTGCATTTGTTTTAGTATCTCCAAATGTTCGTAAGTTAAGGATCTTCTGTATCTACATTTTTTTTTTGTCTCAACATCCAGGTTTATGTTTTGAGGCCTGTTATTTGGAATGACCATGTCGAACTATAAATAACTAACCCCGTTTACTCTTTCAGTGGTTCCGATGGGTGTCCCTCTTCAAGGCAGCGGACAGCAGACCTTTTAGCATCGGAAAAAAATTTCAAGCGCTTTACAACGTTCCGTTTTTAGGTAAATTTTTCTGCTCATTTTGTAAATTTGTAAATTTGTAGCCCTACCTTGTGGCTACTTATTCTACTGTACAGTATTTGTCACCATTTCTTGGATTTTATTAATTTCCAGTTTTATATATAATTCATAAAGTGCTTGTAGGTGTTAGCCAATCTTAAAATAGCATTTAGTAATTTTTCTGTACACAATTTTTAACCATATAATTTTGTGTTAGCATGTATGTTTAAAAGTGGACTTAGTGTATCATATGACATAAACTTGAATGTAAAGAGTTGTAATGTAATATTATCTGAACCTGTAATTTTTTGAAATACATTATAGTAGTAGATAAAAAAGGGGATTGCTGTATTGATAACATAAAATAATGAGTAACTATAATCTAAGCTTATTTGCACACTATGCATGCGATTAGATGTAAATTATATGCTTTTATTCATAATGTTACATCAGGTAATCTTATTCACAGGTGAATATATGATGCTATTCAAAGTCACGAAATACCAGCCAAATACACTGATGGTATTAGAGACAGATTCTCTCATCAAGCCACGCTTCACTGTCCTGATGGAGGAAGGGGGTACGAAGGGGACTCGCCTGACTTTCAAGTGAGTATTGCACAGTATTTGAGGTTTGAGTCTCATAGACTTAATAACTGATAGTTGAATCTCTAGAACTAAAGAAGTTTAAACTTGCAGCGAATGTTTTTATATTTAACAGGTTGTGGTAAGTCTCTCTTCATAGTTTATGTATGATAGATATAGTTTAATGTTGTTACTGAATGAAATTGAAAAAGATATCTAGACAAATACATACATACATATACCAAGGCACTTCCCCCAATTTTGGGGGGTCGCCGACATCAAACAAATGAAACAGAAAAGGGGACCTCTCCTCTCTACGTTCCTCCCAGCCCGACAAGGGACTCAACCAAGTTCGGCTGGTACTGCTAGGGGTGCCACAGCCCACCCTCCCACATTATCCACCACAGATGAAGCTTCATAATGCTGAATCCCCTACTTTTTAAATATTTAACTTAGCCGGTGAATATATAATAGCTGCAACTCTGTTGCTCGACAGACACATACAATAAAAACTCGCCAGCGATCGCTATACAGGTTGCGGGTGTGCCCACCAGCGCCAACTGTCGGCCAGATACCACTCTCGATGTAAACAAAGACTCAATTTCTTCTTTGTCGACGTGTCGACAAGACGTACTTTTACTCGCAATAGAACCTGGAGTTTTTCCCATCATATTTGGTGAAGTACTTTAATTTGGTTTGAGCATTCGCAGTGCAGGTGTTTTATCTTCATCTTAAATCTTGAACTTGTTTTTGGATAGATTTAATTTTTTGATGACAAAGAGAGTATGGACTTTCTTTGACTTTTAAATGGCCGACCCTTCCCTTAGACGGAAGTGTGTTTAGGTTTTTAGCAATTATCTTATCACGTTATAAATTTTTTATAGATTTTCCTCTATATATTTTATATCTCACCGCCTTTATTAGGCCTCTTCGATTAACTTTCCATTTATAATAAACATAAAAATAAATTTTAATGATTTGTTTATATGCGACCTTCCTGAGAGTAGGCGGTCCTAACTTGGAAACTGAAGTTAAACAACGTTGAGCCCTTTCAATCGTAAATAGCTTTTAAAGAGCTAATGATTTAAAACTTTTTAAATGAATTTTTTTTAATAGATATTTTATGAAAGATTTTCTTTGAATAGTCTTCGTACTGTTTCAAAGATGAACTAACGTTTAGTTTATTTATGCTACGCAGTTTGCGCTCTATCGTTACGATAGAGAGAGAGAGTATCACGGTTTCACTTTGCAGAAAGAGTAAATCGATTCTGACGTTTTGTTCATTCTTCTTTCAAAGCTTAAATGTTTTAAATTATATTTTAAAGGAACTTTTTAATTGAAAAACCTTTCAGTTTTTTTTCCTTTGGTCAAATAACATGTTTTTTTGACGAAACGTAAGTGGGCTCTTCTCTTAGGTGCGTAATCAAGAGAGAGAGAGAGAGAGAGATAGAGACGGAGGGAGAGAGAGGGGAGAAAACGTTCCGTTCAAGCGGGTAACGTTGTTCTCGAGTTACTCTCGTCCCTAGTCTCTGTACGGGGAGAAAGGATAAAACGTTTTTAGTTTTTTATTCTCGTCCCCAGGCAATGTACGGTGAGAGATTGAAAACGTAGTTTTTAATGAACTAGTGTTTAGTCTCTTCCCCATCCACTGAATTTATTATCTTAAAATATGTTTACTGTTTTTTGCTGGTATTAATGTGCTTGCATTATACGACTGATTTCGCTATTACTACCTTTTGATGAGGTTAGAATTGCGTGCTTCAGGTAGAAATCAGTAAAAGTTTCGATTTCAGTGAAATAAGTGCTAAACAGAAAATCGTAGTGATAAAGTGATATTGCGCAAAGTGTTATCAGTGTTGCGACCGAGGGTTTGTCTGTTCGTGCCTGTCGTTCGCCTAGTCCGGGACCTCTTGCAAGCTCCCAAGCCCAGGGGAGAAGTAATGTCGTACGACTTATGGGTTTGAGAGGCCTTGATCAGCGAACAGACGTTCCCTCTATGGTATCGGGTGTATCTTACCAAGATCACCCCTACCATAAGGCGAGAGAGACGTTTTTCTCCTCGTCATCCGAAGGCTTTTCGCATAAGAAACCTGAAACAAGGTTTCGAGGCCCTTAAGCGAAAGTCAGTCCTTTCAGGACAGGTCCAGCGTCCTGGTTGTAGCCATTAGGACAGCTCTGACCCTATGCAGTCATCGGAAGACTGCTCGCCGCCTAACAAAAGCGTAACACAGACTCCAAGAGTCTTTTTGTTGGCAAGGTTTTGCGGTCACAGACGTTACCCTCGTCTCTTACCGCAACCTTTTCCGTTGATCCTAAATGGGTTGTACGGCAAGACATGCAGAATAAGCTTGCCTCCCTTATGGAAGACTATTCTGCCGATTAGTCCGTTGAGCCTAGCCGTTTATCTCATCGAGATCCTGGCTTTCAGCCAACCTAACGTTCCTTTGTGCGTCCTGTTGACGTTGGCGTAGCTAAGTCACATCAGTCAGGTTGTTTAGAACCACACTCGATGCGGTCTCGTGTGGATTTTCAGCCACATTTGGACGTTAAGCCACTTGCTGATGCTCCTGTTGACGTTCAGGACGTTCGCTAACAATCGGAGTTGACTTGTTTTGACGCTGTGCGTCAACCTCCGCATTCTAGAGTTGTTTTGACTGCTCAGTCTAGGCGGTCAAAGCAGTCTCGAGTGGACGCTGTGCGTCCTCACGCACCTGTTGTTGTTGACAGTTCACAGACTGTCAAGCAGTTACATGATGTTGCGTCCTGGTCTCTCGCACCTGTTGTTGTTGACAGTTCACAGACTGTCAAGCAGTTACATGACGTTGCGTCCTGGTCCGCTACTAATTCACCAGTGCGTGTGGACTCTGCTTGTAAAGCATTGCCACCATGGTAGGTCTCTCCCTTGCTTGAGACTCAGCTATTATCGGACAAGGTTCCTTTAGATGAGGAAGTTGCTGTTCCCCCTCCTACTGATATTCCCTTGAGGACTCTGTCAGACGGAGAGGAGCCTAAAGCTGCTTAGCCCTCTATGGACTTTAAATAAATCATGCTGATTTTTAAGGATCTTTGTCCGGATCTTTTTGTAACTGCTGCTCCTCGTTCGCCTAAACGTCAGAGCTTACACTAGGCCTAGCTACTTCGAAGCCGTTGTTTTATAAGCTAGTGCTCTCTCGCTCTCCTAGAGAGCTTTACGTTTGCTAGGCGACTGGTTTATCACCAGGAGGAGTTTGGGGATACAGCCTTTGCTTTCCCTTCTTTTAAACTGGCTTATAGAGCGAGAGTCTGATATGACACGAGAGAAGTTCTCGGCTTGGGAGTTCCTGCCTCTGCCCAGATAGACTTCTCAAATCTCGTAGACTGTCCCTGGCGCCTGGCCAGGAGACGCTCCTAGATTTTACAGGTCAACTTCACAGCTGTTTTCGAGCCTTTGAAGTTTTGCTGTACAATTATGTCATGCATAAACAAGGCTTTCAGGGATGGCTCCAATGATCTGACAGCCACGTTCTCTGCAGGGACAAGTCCCTCAGGGATGGCTCTATGATTTGGCAGCCATGTTCACTGCAGGAGTACGTAAGAGGCAAGTGCGCTCAATGTATTCATTGTCAAGACAAACTTCACGATGAAGTCTACCAGGCTGTCTTGACAGCATTTATGGAAGGCGACTGGATGGTCTCTCTCGACCTTCAGGAGGCATACTTCCACATTCCTATACACCCGGATTCCCAACCGTTTCTGAGGTTTGTTTACAGGAATGTGGGGTACCAGTTTCGAGCTATCGGAGATCAGAGCCTCCCTGTACTTGGACGACTGGCTTCTCAGAGCCTCTTCCAGTCATCGCTGTCTGAAGGATCTCAATTGGACTCTAGATCTGACCAAGGAATTGGGACTCCTAGTCAATTTGGAAAAGTCACAGCTGGTCCCATCCCAAACTATTCTGTATTTAGGGATGGAGATTCACAGTCAAGTTTTTCGGGCTTTTCCGTCGGCCCCCAGAATAGATCAAGCCCTGCTCTCCATCCAGAAGATGCTGAAGAAAGAACGCTGCTCATTCAGGCTGTGGATGAGTCTGGTAGGGACGCTGTCATCCCTGGAGCAATTTGTCTCGCTAGGAAGGCTACACCTCCGTCCTCTTCAATTCCATCTGGCTTTTCACTGGAAAAAGGACAAGACGCTAGAGGCGGTCTCGATCCCGATTTCCGAAAAGATAAAGTCTTGTCTGACTTGGTGGAAGGACAATATCAGCCTACGAGAGGGTCTTCCCCTGGCAGTTCAGATACCCAACCACGTTCTCTTCTCGGACGCATCGGACTTGGGCTGGGGCGCGACGCTGGACGGTCGGGAATGCTCAGGTCTGTGGAACTCGAGTCAGAGGAGCATGCATATCAACAGCAAGGAGCTTTTGGCGGTTCATCTGGCCTTGATAAGCTTCGAGAATCTCCTTCGAGGCAAGGTGGTGGAGGTAAACTCGGTCAACACCACGGCCTTGGCGTACATTTCCAAACAGGGAGGTACCCACTCACTGACTTTGTACGAGATCGCAAGGGACCTGCTCATCTGGTCAAAAGATCGAGGCATCTCCCTAGTAACGAGGTTCATCCAGGGCGACTTGAACGTCCTAGCAGATTGCCTCAGTCGGAAAGGTCAAGTAATTCCAACCGAATGGACCCTCCACAAGGATGTGTGCAAGAGATTTTGGACGACTTGGGGTCAACCCACCATAGATCTCTTTGCAACCTCGCTGACCAAGAGGCTTCCAATCTATTGCTCTCCAGTCCCGGACCCAGCAGCAATACATATAGATGCCTTCCTCCTAGATTGGTCACATCTAGATCTTTACGCATTCCCACCATTCAAGATTGTCAACAAGGTACTGCAGAAATTCGCCTCTCACGAAGGGACAAGGTTGACGTTAGTTGCTCCCCTCTGGCCCGCGAGAGAATGGTTCACCGAGGTACTTCGATGGCTAGTAGACGTTCCCAGAAGTCTTCCTCTAAGAGTAGACCTTCTACGTCAACCACACGTAAAGAAGGTACACCAAAGCCTCCACGCTCTTCGTCTGACTGCCTTCAGACTATCGAAAGACTCTCGAGAGCTAGAGGCTTTTCGAAGGAGGCAGCCAGTGCGATTGCTAGAGCAAGGAGAGCGTCTACCATTAGAGTCTACCAATCGAAGTGGGAAGTCTTCCGAGACTGGTGCAAGTCAGTTTCCGTATCCTCCACCAGTACCTCTGTAGCCCAAATAGCTGATTTTCTCTTATACCTGAGAAAAGTACGATCCCTTTCAGCTCCTACTATCAAGGGCTACAGAAGCATGTTGGCCTCGGTCTTCCGGCATAGAGGCTTAGATCTTTCCAACAATAAAGATCTGCAAGACCTCCTTAAGTCTTTCGAGACCTCTAAGGAGCGCCGTTTGGCTACTCCTGGGTGGAATTTAGATGTGGTCCTAAGATTCCTCATGTCAGACAGGTTTGAGTCTTTACAGTCAGCCTCCCTGAAAGATCTCACTCTTAAGACTCTTTTCCTGGTATGCTTAGCCTCGGCTAAAAGAGTCAGTGAGCTTCATGCCTTCAGCAAGAACATCGGGTTTTCGTCAGAAAAAGCTACTTGTTCTCTGCAACTTGGTTGCCTAGCCAAAAATGAGCTACCTTCTCGTCCTTGGCCTAAATCTTTCGATATTCCTAGCTTATCGGAGATCGTAGGCAATGAACTAGAAAGAGTCTTATGCCATGTTAGAGCTCTTAAGTTCTACTTAGCTCGTACTAAACCTTTACGAGGCCAATCTGAAACGTTATGGTGTTCGGTTAAGAAACCATCCTTACCTATGTCAAAGAATGCTTTGTCATATTTTATCAGATTGTTAATACGAGAAGCTCATTCACACTTGAGTGAGGAAGACCGATCTTTGCTTAAGGTTAAGACGCACGAGGTTAGAGCTGTAGCAACTTCCGTGGCCTTTAAGCAAAATAGATCTCTGCAAAGTATCATGGACGCAACCTATTGGAGAAGCAAGTCAGTGTTCGCGTCATTTTACTTGAAAGATGTCCAGTCTCTTTACGAGAACTGCTACACACTGGGACCATTCGTAGCAGCGAGTGCAGTAGTGGGTGAGGGCTCAACCACTACAATTCCCTAATTCCATACCCTTTTAATCTGTCTCTCGAAATGTTTTAATGTTGTTTTTATGGGTTGTCCGGAAGGCTAAGAAGCCTTTCGCATCCTGGTTGATTTGGCGGGTGGTCAAAGTCATTTCTTGAGAGCGCCCAGATTAGGGGTTTGATGAGGTCCTGTTGTATGGGTTGCAGCCCTTGATACTTCAGCTCCTGGGGGTCTGTCAGCATCCTAAGAGGATCGCTGGGCTCCGTAAGGAAGACGTACTTACAAAGCAGAGTAATCGTCTAAGTCGACTTCCTTACCAGGTACCTATTTATTTTGGTTTTGTTATTTTGATAACTGCCAAAATGAAATAAAAAACTCTTAGCTTATACGATGTAAACATATTTAACTCTGGTCTCTACCCACCTCCTTGGGTGTGAATCAGCTATTATATATTCACCGGCTAAGTTAAATATTTAAAAATGATATTTTAATTATAAAATAAATTTTTGAATATACTTACCCGGTGAATATATAAATTAAACGACCCTCCCTTCCTCCCCAATAGAGACGCAGTGGGATGAGAAGAAATTGAGTCTTTGTTTACATCGAGAGTGGTATCTGGCCGACAGTTGGCGCTGGTGGGCACACCCGCAACCTGTATAGCGATCGCTGGCGAGTTTTTATTGTATGTGTCTGTCGAGCAACAGAGTTGCAGCTATTATATATTCACCGGGTAAGTATATTCAAAAATTTATTTTATAATTAAAATATCATGTTGCTGCCTCCGCGGTCTTCCAAGGCACCGGAGGAAGCAGCAGAGCCTACCGGAACTGCGTCACAATTGCTCGCCATTCATTCCTATTTCTAGCACAAATAGTAAACGGAAATAATCCCATTAAAGAGAGCAAAGACTTATGATTCATATATCAGGGCTTTTCGCTACAAACACTGGCACTAATAAAGAAAATGGAATAAAATTATAAAAGATTTGATTGTAGAAGGCTAAGATTCATGGTAATATTGGTGGGGAAGTTGTAATATGAATGAAGTCATGGTGAAGTAATGTGGTGTCCAACGATTTTGTAATGGATAACCATCTGGAATATTGAGATTGTTAGGATGAGGAACTGATGATCAGAATACTGTAGATATTTAAGTACTGTAGTAGGATAAAGATCTTTAGGAATGACCAAGGGATGATGGAAAAAGGAGATGGATGGAGTTAAAGACCTGGGCAGAGTGTAGGCAAATTATGCAGTGGACAGGAAAGTGAAGAGAACTTGTTTTACAATTAATACCATAATTGGAAAGATATACTGTACTTTAATGAAGAGTTCCAGATCAGTATAGGTACTTAGGGAAATTTTATGATTAGTTTGTCAAAGTTATTAAGAACCTTCTTGACCATTTCAATTACTGTATAGTAATGTTTTCATTTTACTTAAGACTGGCTTTGTCCCTGAGGTGTTCATATATTAATCTTTAGAACTCTCTGATGGATCTCAGAAGAATGACTAAAAAGATACAGTACAGTATATGCTGTCCGTTAACTTCCTTTCCGAGTTTGATTTAATAAGGAATTATATTGCATACTGTTGAAGGATGACCTTCGATCAAAGGGATTAACCGGTGATGAGGTATGGGACAGAGGTAGATGGAGAAAGCTGACCAGAAACATCAACCCCACATAGCAGTGGGAAAAGATGTAGACAAAGAAGAAGAAGAATACTGTTGATACAATATATAAGTTTCTTTTTTATTTTCACAGGTTGAGGTACAGACGTATTTCTGCCCTATTCCAATGGACTTTAGGACCGTTTTTGTATTTTTTGACCGGCCAGCAACTGCAGCACTCGCTGTTCATGCTGAAAATGATGTTCCCTTTCTGACGACTACAAGAGAAAGTGAATCCCTTGAAAGCTACCGTTCAACTAATGTCTTCGATTTAAGCAAGTGAAAAATGTATTTGGTGGTTTTTAAAGAATTATGAATAATTTTTTTTCATTATCTTATACTGTTGAAGGCTACCTCTTGGTAGTGTGACTTTGGAGAATTAATTGTAGATTGTTATAATGCTAAATTTATCACTACAGAGCAGTGTGATGTCTGTAAGATACAGTACAAATATGAGGTCTCTCAGACATGAGTATCGTCGGGTGAAATTTTTAGGATTTTTTCTTTGTATATTTTGGATAATTCACGTGGTTAACGATCACCATTGAGGGTAATGTTGACGTAGGGTGTCTTTTAGTGTACTTTGATTCTTGTGCTGGTATATTTTTTTTCTTAACCCTTTTACCCCCAGGCTATTTGGAAATTTCCAACCCTTAACCCCCAGGGGGTTATTTTTTTCCCAGCACATTTTGCAGTATAATTTTTTTAAATTGCTCTAACAGCCTTAATTTTTGTCATAGAAAGGTCAGGTTGGTCTCATTCTCTTGGAAAATGCCTGAATTTTTATAGCCTTTTTTTGCATGGACATACCGGTACGTCCATGGGGGTAAAGGGATGGCTTTTGTGAAACGCACCAGTACGTCCTTTGGGGGTAAAAGGGTTATAAAGTGCAGTATTATTCATGGTGGAAAAGGCTGGTAAGCTGGAACTAGCTAAGCAAGTTTTCACAATACAGAATGCTCGTTTAGAATGGAGCAAAGAAAAAGGTGCAAGCAAAACTTGAATAATTATAATTATGGAAAAGATGAGAAACAAGATGAAAAAATGAATGACCTTGGGTGGGAAAGATTACAAACTCTGAACCGGTAGATCATAGTAGAGGTTACGGCATAGCCCAGGTTGTAAGAATATTAGTAATGTGGTTATAGTACGGTTGTAAAAACATGGATGTATTAACTTGGGTGCTTCACATAGTTGTGTGACTTACATTTTTGTAATTCTGTTTTTCAGGGAGACTGAACACATAGGTCCAATCAAGTTAAAATGAGAGATATGTCACTGATTGTAATTCTGGTAATACTGTATAGTATTACAAGTGTCTTGTCATTTTACTATTGTCATAAATAACCTTAGCTCTTAGGATATTCTGAATGTAATTAAATCATGCTGTATTAAAAGGGAATTCTTTTATTCTTAGCATTGCCAGACTTAAAATTAGCTTTTAGGTTACAAGTATTACAGGTTTCGGCATCTGATTTTCCTCCATAATTTCAGGGCATCATGATAACGCCACAATTGTTATTAGTAGTTATAACATCACATGAGGCTAGTATTTACAGAAGAGCATATTCAACAACTTTGTTGGTATTTAGTTATATATAGCATTGTATTCCCCAACCATTCTAGTTTCTGAAAATACTCCACAAACCCATCCCTGACATTGGTAATACATACAGTACATACATATACCAAGGCACTTCCCCCAATTTTGGGGGGTAGCCGACATCAACAAATGAAACAAAACAAAAAAAGGGGACCTCTACTCTCTACGTTCCTCCAGCCTAACAAGGGACTCAACCGAATTCAGCTGGTACTGCTAGGGTGCCACAGCCCACCCTCCCACATTATCCACCACAGATGAAGCTTCATAATGCTGAATCCCCTACTGCTGCTACCTCCGCGGTCATCTAAGGCATCGAAGGCAGCAGCAGGGCCTACCGGAACTGCGTCACAATCGCTCGCCATTCATTCCTATAGTCGAAAATTGTCTTTTGTGAAATGACTTACTCACCGTTATGGAATGGTATAGCGGGCCACGAGCAAACGTAGCTAATGTTTACATTACACTGCCAATTGCAGTTATTACTGCCGCAAGGACTCTCGCCCAATCAGCAGCCACCAACCGAGCTTTGGCTCGTAACATCACTCTATACTTTTAACTCCCACGGCCTTCTTTGTATTGTCGTAAGATTTTGTTAGTGTTTCCACTGTATAATGGATGCCTAACTATCTGTGAGTAGCCCATGTCATATGCTGTGTAGCTTAAATTGATAAATACTTTGGGTCATAGTAGTAAGCAAGAAATTAAAAGAGCAGGTGCTTAAAAGGCGTGATATCAATTATTAAAAACATTCTAGTTCATATAAGTAATAGATCTTAGGAGGTTACAATGTCTATAAAACTGAGATCGACATTAATATCTTGAAAACCTCATTACTGTATAATATATATTGGTTTTCCAGACCTATGTTTCGGTGGGAACTTTGTGAAAGATAATTCATTTGAAAATAAAAGTTTATGAAATATTCCTAATTAAGATGCTGTATTTTTTCATTCATAAATAATGTTAATGATGTTTTGTGATATTCCTGAACAGTATAGGAGACAGTACAATTATGTTTTTGATGTATTTCTGATGTATAATAAAAACACTTTTGGTGTGAAGTACTTAAGATGGTACAAGAAATGATTTTGATAAATGAATGATTTAGGGATCAATTTATTCGCTTGGATAAAAAGAAAAAAATTAAGAACATCAGTGCTTAGTATCACTGAAAACTACCAAAGATATTTGTGATAACAGAATATGAGATGTTTTGCTTTTGTGATGAATTTTAGGTCAACAATTGAATAAATTTATTGACTAATGATGTTAGAGAGTTTTTATGTTTTTTCTTTGAGCTTAACCATTTATGCTGGTTTATTTTTCCGTCGTCGTTGAATACTGTTGGTGTACGTAGATCGTACCTGTGAGGTATGGCGATCAGTTTTAATATTTTACCAGTTTTGTCATAGGTATAAATTATGTTTGATATTGAATAAAGTTAAAATTGAAGGAGTTTATTATCTCTAAATTGTAGATATGAGGATCTTTTGAAAGTTCAGATTTGTCAACCATCACAACGGAGTTGAATATTCAATAGATTTATTAAAATAAAAGTGTTTTGATGACATATAAATGATCTAATTAACTCTAGAGTTCCTTATTCATTTAACTTACATGTTTGTTGCACCACTGTTAAATCAGTAAATTACAGTCTGTCTAAACAGTTTCATTATTCTTGTGTCTTATTTAGAGCCAAGGTATTCATGTTTGATCCCTGTTCTTTTATCGATAACTTTAGAGCCAAACAGTTTTTTATAAATTGTTTGTGTTTTAATTTTAAAACTTTGTTACTGTATCTCAACACAAGAGATTTTGATTTTCAATACTTAACCCTTTTACCCCCAGGGTATTTGGAAATTTCCAACCCTCAACCCCCAGGGGTTATTTTTTTCGAGCACATTTTGCAGTATATATTTTTAAAATTACTCTAACTGCCTTAATTTTTGTCATAGAGAGGTCAGGTTAGTCTCATTCTCTTGGAAAATGCCTGAAGTTTCTCAAAAAATTATCAAAAATATGCAAAAAAAAATTTAAATAGCAGTTTTTTGCAAGGACGTACCGTTACGTCCATGGGGGTAAAGGAATAAGTTTTGTGAAACGTACCAGTACGTCCTTTGGGGGTAAAAGGGTTAATTAATTGTATAGTTCTGTCTTTCCCTATTTGTATGATAAATTTGATTTTAATTCAGTTTTTGGTCGAGTCTTGAAAATTGTTATGTTGAAACTCAAGAAATTCAGGTTGGATTATTTGGTAACTTACACAAAGAAATGACTGACAAGTGTTGTGATTTCATAAGACATTCTGTATATGCTTTTGAGCAATATAATGAGTGACTGTAACATATGAATACATGTACAATAATGTAATGCAGGAAAGTACAGATGTAACGTACTTATTCCCTTCAAAACAGAATTTTCAATAGATATTTTACATTTGTTCTTCTACCATATTTGACTGCTATCGAGAAGCCATTGTTTTATTCAACTATTAATGTATTTATTAATTTTTCCAACTTATGTAAATGGATGTTTTACATTCTATTCCAGATTAAAATATTCTTACATTCAAGATCACTGGTAATAGGGCATGAAATATCTTATTGAAAAAAAAATGTGAAAAATATCAATTTAATTGATAAACACACTTGTGCTCTCAGCTAGTGCAATGATTTGCCGCTTACATGACTCGGAAAGTTTGCGTGCCTTTTGGTCCAATGTTTAAGCACTGAATGACTATGTTTCTCTATGATTTTACCCCTTGTTCATGTATTGTTTTGGCAAAGACCAGCCAAGAAGTCCTCCCAATTTCTCTTGGAATGGTTTCTTCTTCATAGGTATTGGTTTACCCCTTATTCATGTATTGTTTTGGCAAAGACCAACCAAGATGTCCTCCCAATTTCTCTTGGAATGATTTCTTCATAGGTACTGTATGTGGAAATTTGGTTCTTTGTCTCTCCAGTGTGAGACATATTATGTTTAAGTTCAGGGAATTTTTCTGTGTATTCCGTTCTTTTGCTCATCACGTGAAAGACATTATCTTCAAGTTTAGTGATTGATGCTTGGTTAGAAATGGAAAGCGGATATTAATTAGCTTTGGCATCTTATTTTATGCTGTCTTTTTATACATTGTAAAGAAGACTTATGTTATACTCTTAGATAGTTTTGTAGTGATAAACATAGCACGTTTACTTAAATTTCCCTTTTCCTAAGGAATTAACAGTTCGACTTCTTTGAGATATATTCCTTTTTATATATCTAGCATTTTTTATTGTTGCTGGCGCATTGAACACTATGAATAAAGGTACTCTGAATTGTAATTCACGTTAAGTGAAAGCCATACTATCATTCCTTTTTTTGTGGGGTATAGTTTAGCCGTTTGGGTTTATACTATGTTAATAAGGTACAATTCAAATGTTGTTAAAGATTTACTGCGTAAGTTACGATAAAACATTGGCAAATATGTTGATATGTTCAGCTTAGTGTGAAGTATTACAGTGTTGGACATTCTAATAGTGAACTTTTGTAATTGTAATCACACTGTGTGGAGTACAATACAAAACATGATCATTGTTGAGACTATTACTCCATAACGTTCCTAAGTTCAGACATTCATAACTCAATTATGTGTCTATTTTTGAACAGTATTTTGTAATTTTAAATTTACTTTGGCTTTTAATTTAGTACATTTCTTAAAACTGTATGTACAAGTAATATTTATTGTATGCTACTCAAATTTTACAAGATACAGGAAAGTCTAGAGTTTAATAGTGATTGATGATTCAAGGCTGGATTTATGTGTACAGTATACAGTACGCTGTATACAATTTTGGTGTGTATGCACAAGTCGTGTGTATTCACATATGTGTGGAGTGCATAGAATTTATGCACCTAAGTGCCTTAAACTTACTAAGTAGATAGATAACATTGTGCTTCAAGAACTTTGTGATGTTTCTTTTTAGATTAATGATATAGAACTGAAAGTTACCACTTCAGTAATACATTACATGTGAAGTGTAGGTAGTTACATTGTGAATAAAGAATTAGGAAACTGTCTTGTTTAATAGGGTTGTATGTTGAGAGTAATGTAGTTCAGCTTAAAAAATCTTCGTTGTATAAGCGTAACATACAGATGTATGCGGGATGCTAATGTGTAGATTTTGTCTGGCGTTGAAATACTCTAAAAGGTACGATTTGGTTTGGTACATACATACATATACCAAGGCACTTCCCCCAATTTTTGGGGGGTAGCCGACATCAACAAATGAAACAAAACAAAAAGGGGACCTCTACTCTCTACGTTCCTCCAGCGGGGGCATATAAAAATTAGAATAGCGCCAACGTTATCCCTGCGTGTCGTAAGAGGCGACTAAAAGGGACGGGACGAGGGGGCTTGGAACCCCCTCTCCTGTATCTACATCCTGTGAGACATCAACAATTTGTTTTGGTGTCTTGGATTTAACTGAATGCAAGTCATACTTTTTGTAAATGTCCCTATAATTGCCTGTTGATTCAGTGTACAGTATAGGGGTGAATTTGAATTCAATTTACAAGGTTTCTCCTTAAATAACTACAGTGTGCTTAATGAAATAATTTTTTTTGTTCAGCTTTGATATTAGACAAGAATGTATTGGTTATTTGATACTGCCTTAACAATAAAAGATACTTTTATCCTCTTCGAGTGGTTTCTAGTTGCCTACTCTATTTTTACGTCTCAACTTTATGTAGTCTTCTACAGTGCAAGTCTTTTTAGCTCTACAAGAATGAATACTTAAACATTGAACTGTAATCTGTCTTGATTTTGACCAAAAGCAAATATCTTTTTTGATAAGAATCCCGTAAGATATTCTGTCGTATTTTGCTGTAATATCAATTTGTGGTGTGGTATTGTATTAAGATTTAATTTTGAATTATTAATACAGTAACTTGATGGTACAGTATATGCCACTTTGGGTACCTCTTAAAGTCTGGGAAAGCAAAAGAGGAAAGAATACAAAAAAGTATGGTGGGAAACTGAATGAAAACCAGACTAGTCAGTGAGAACAGGAGTGCCTCTAGGAGTTAATCTTCATCTTGTCTGGGTGAAGCATTGCACAAGGCTATATATATTAAAGTTTTTGAATAGAGGATGAGAGAAAAGTGTAGCAGAATTGTATCCTGGAGATGAATTATAGAACAAAAGGAAAACGAAGAGCAGGGAAACTAAGAGACGAATGGGAAAACTAAGGGAAGATTATATTCTACAGATTTGTACAAAACTAATGAAAAATACAAATCATAAGTGGAGGGAAGAAGCTTATGAAGTGGCCATGGCTACATGGTGACCTCGACTTTGTCCCAAACTATGGGCCTTCAGCCATGTGTTTCAAATAAACAAAGGGGCCCTAATTTAAAGGTTTAAAGTCTGCGCATGAAAGACAGAGGCAAGGGACACTGACCTTTCCTTAGCATATAGGACAATGCCCTTGAGACTGACCATATATCATATGATCAGCAGCCAAGCCCCCTCTCCATCAAAGGTAGGGCCAGGCAATGGCTGCTGAGGACTCAGCAGATAGACAAATAGGCTCCCCTAAACACCCCATCCTTAGCACACAAGGATGGTAAGCTTGCTGACACTAAAGGAACTAACGAGTCTGAGTGGGACTCGAACCCCCGTCTGATGAACACCAAACAGAGACATTACCAATCAGGCCACAGCAACCCTGCCCCCGGAAATTTACATACTGGATGAGTCCGATCAGGGAAGTTAAGCAACTCTGTATATGATCAGAACTTTGGTGGGAGACCACAAAGAATGATCAGAGCACTAATCCCTTGACTAGAAATCTGGCAATCAAACCCAAGGGTATCTCTTGTGATATTTTACTCAATTCATCTCATTACAAAACCTAATAGAGATGTGAATTTATAACCTTTTCTATTGTATTGCTGAATTAATGTCCATTTCACTGAATTACAGTACTGTGCAAAGTTTTAAGTTTTGTAAAATCTCTATGCACATAAATAGTATAAGGTAAAATACTGGTAGTTTGATATAAAATACACCTAATGATGTCAAAGGGTGTAGATATATTTAGGCATAGAATATGTCCAACTGAGTTTTAATGGTCAATATGTTCAGTGGGGCTTTGATAGTTGTTATGTCCAATGGAGCTCGAATGGTTAATATGTCCAATGGAGGGAGCTCTAATGGTTAATATATCCAAAGGAGCTTTAATGGATAATATGGCCAATGGAGCTCTAATAGGTAATATGTCCAATGGAGCTCTAATGGTTAATATGTCCAAAGAAATTATAATAGATAATATGTCCAATGGAGCTCTAATAGGTAATATGTCAAATGAAGCTCTAATAGTTAATCTGTCCAATGAAGCCTTAGTAGTTAATATCTCCAATAAAGCTCTAATAGTTAATATGTCCAATGAAGTTCTATTGGTTAATATGTCCAAAGGAATTATAATGGATAATATGTCCAATGGAGCTCTAATAGTCAATATGTCCAATGGATCCTTAATAGTTAATATCTCCAATAGAGCCTTAATAGTTAATATCTCCAATAGAACTCTAATAGTTATTATGTCCAATGAAGCTTTGGTGGTTAAGAGTTGATAAGTCAACTTCATCCCAAATTAATTGCTCAAAACAAGAAGATAAGATACGGAATGAGGTAATTAGGGGTACCACAGGAGTAAGAGAACTATCAGATAAGATCCAAGAAAGTAGACTGAGGTGGTATGGTCATGTCATGAGAAGAGATGAACAGTATATTGGGAGGAGAGTGATGGAAATGGAGGTACAGGGAAGGAGAAGGAGAGGGAGACCAAAGCGAAGGTGGATGGACTGTATCAAGGATGACCTTCAATCAAAGGGATTAACCGGTGATGAAGTGTGGGACAGAGGTAGATGGAGAACGCTGGCCAGAAACATCGACCCCACATAAAAGTGGGAAAAGATGTAGACAAAGAAGAAGAAGAAGAACAAGAAGAAGAAAGTAACGCCAAAAGTGACATGGACTTTTAATAGGAAATTTGACATGATGGAAAATGTCAATGAATTGCATATAGATATATAAATAATTTGATTCATGGAATTTGAGCCACAGGGGCTGGGGAGGCTATTCAACACTAAGGCTAGATTAGGAAACAACAGAAGAGACAGAAATTGCAAAGAAATACAATAAATAATAGGAGAAGGATACTCCAAAATCAAACCATTGTTCTCTAGTCTTTGGTAGTGTCATAGCCTCTGTACCATGGTCTCCCACTGTCTTGGGGTAGAGTTCTCTTGCTTGAGGGTACACTTGGGCACAGTATTCTATCTTATTTCTCTTTCTCTTGTTTTGTTAAAGTTGTTATAGTTTATGTATGAAAGATTTACTTTAATGTTGTTACTGGTCTTGAAATATTTCATTTTAATTGTTAATTACTTCTCTTGTAGTTTGTTTCTTTCCTTATTTCTTTTCTTCACTGGGCTATTTTCCTTGTTGGAGCCCTTTGGCTTATAGCATCCTACTTTTCCAATGAGGGTTGTAGATTAGCAAGTATTAGTATTATTATTACCACTACTACTTGCTAA
Source organism: Palaemon carinicauda (assembly GCF_036898095.1). Classification (NCBI taxonomy): domain Eukaryota; kingdom Metazoa; phylum Arthropoda; class Malacostraca; order Decapoda; family Palaemonidae; genus Palaemon; species Palaemon carinicauda. The sequence continues at coordinate 135,337,981 of NC_090738.1, read as the reverse complement.
GCTACAACCCTATTTGGAAAAGCTGGATGCTACAAGCCCGAGGTCTCCAACAGGGAAAATAGCCCAGTGAGGAAAGGCTATAACGAAGAAAATGAGAAGTAATTAATAATTAATATCACAAATTTCAAGATCACTAACAACATTAAAATAGATCTGCCATCTATAAGTGAGAAATACAGGAAATGTTAAATTTGTAAAATGATTATCAAAGAACGGTTATATCAAAGAGTTTTGAAATGGTTTGATCATGTGGAGAGAATTAGATGTGCTAGGAGGGAGGATGACACTGTCCAATAGATGGCGTGGTAGAAGTACAGGAGATGAGGTCCTTAATATCTCTGAAGTGAATGAGTTTAAGATGGAGACATTAGAGATGAATAAAATTAAAGGCATTGGATATGCTGTGAGCGAATTCTTTGTCTAGGGTATGAAATTGGCTAATAGTGTGGAAAATTTTTGCACAAGGATTTCATCCACGAAACAGTATTTACAGTATGAATGGGAAAGTTTTCATTAATTTGTTTGCTAGAGCCACCCATCCATATATATATATATATATATATATATATATATATATATGTATATATATATATATATATATATATATATATATATATATATATATATATATATATATATATATATATATATATATAAACACACACACACACACACACACACACACATATATATATATATATATATATATATATATATATATATATATATATATATATATATATATATATATATATATACATATATACATATATATATGATACCTTAAAAATTCTGTACGTATTAGTAATAAAGTATATACAGTATATATATATATATATATATATATATATATATATATATATATATATACATATATATATATATATATATATATATATATATATATATATATATATATA
>NC_090738.1:135327293-135331561 GCF_036898095.1 Palaemon carinicauda | reverse complement strand
TAGATATAGATTTGCATATATATAGATATAGATATTTATATATATATATATATATATATTTATATATATATATATACTGTATATATATATATATATATATATACCGGAGATTTATATTAGGTTATGATTAAAATTTGTCAAGTGTAAACATCAATTAAGAAATGTTTCAATTGTTTTTAGATTATAATTAAGACAATATTGATTTACTGTTTGTTGCTTTCAATGGAAACTTGAATGGTATGAATCTTTCTTTATGTTTTATTTATTTATTTATTATTGTTGTGGTAAAGTTTATATTTCGATTTTGAATTTTATTTTTGTTTTTTTTTTCAGTGAAAACATTTAAATATGTTATTATTATTATTATTATTATTATTATTATTTATTATTATTATTATTAAAATTATTTTAATATTATATTATTATATATAATTAAAATAATTTTAATAATAATAATAATAATAATAATAATAATAATAATAATAATAATAACATATATTAAATGTTTTCACTGAAAAAAAAAACAAAAATAAAATTCAAAATCGAAATATAAACTTTACCACAACAATAATAAATAAATAAATAAAACATAAAGAAAGATTCATACCATTCAAGTTTCCATTGAAAGCAACAAACAGTAAATCAATATTGTCTTAATTATAATCTAAAAACAATTGAAACATTTCTTAATTGATGTTTACACTTGACAAATTATAATCATAACCTAATATAAATCTCCGGTATATATATATATATATATATATACAGTATATATATATATATAAATATATATATATATATATATATAAATATCTATATCTATATATATGCAAATCTATATATAAATTCTCTCTCTCTCTCTCTCTCTCTCTCTCGAGAGAGAGAGAGAGAGAGAGAGAGAGAGAGAGATTTATATATAGATTTACATATATATAAATATATATATTTATATATATATATATTTATATAATTATATATATATATATATATATATATGTATATATAAGCAGCACTGACAAACGTATACGTATGACTACTCGTACTCTCCCATTTTCAAGAGTAAGGAAGAGAGGGAGTAGCCATACCGTGGTGAGAGGGGGTGCCCCGAAGGTACACTCGGAAACCACACTCCCACAAATTGCCTTAAACTGCCGTGTTGTAGTTAAGAAAGGGGGGGGGGTGAGTCTGTGCGTGTGTATATACATGATTATTTAGCCACCCTTTTTGACGGGTCGCATACACTAGTAAGCAATTAATCTCTCGAACCAACTGCTGAATGAAACCAGACATGAATGGGTATATAATTTACGGTTCATTCAGACATGAGTGGATATACAATTTACGGTTCATTCAGACATGAGTGGATATACAATTTACGGTTCATTCAGACATGAGTGGATATACAATTTACGGTTCATTCAGACATGAGTGGATATACAATTTACGGTTCATTCAGACATGAGTGGATATATAATTTACGGTTCATTCAGACATGAGTGGATATATAATTCACGGTTCATTCAGACATGAGTGGATATATAATTTACGGTTCATTCAGACATGAGTGGATATATAATTTACGGTTCATTCAGACATGAGTGGATATATAATTTACGGTTCATTCAGACACGAGTGGATATATAATTTACGGTTCATTCAGACACGAGTGGATATATAATTTACGGTTCATTCAGACACGAGTGGATATATAATTTACGGTTCATTCAGACACGAGTGGATATATAATTTACGGTTCATTCAGACACGAGTGGATATATAATTTACGGTTCATTCAGACGTGGATAGATAAACTATTTACGGTTCATTCAGACATGAGTGGATATACAATTTACGGTTCGTCAGACATGAGTGGATATATAATTTACGGTTCATTCAGACATGGATAGATAAACTATTTACGGTTCATTCAGACGTGGATAAATCAATCATTTACGGTTCATTTCATAAGAAGTCTAAAGAATGCAATGAAAATATTTTCTTTTGGCATAAAAAGTTAATAACCGAAACCACATCCCAGTTCAATACGCAGAGTTGACGTTTGAGTGACGTCACATATTTTCCTTCTGTTGCCAATGGCATAAATAGCTTTAAAAAACAGGGGGGGGGGGGTGACAGGGGGGGGGGGGTTAAGGGTGGTATGATTGGCACCAGATGTTCTTCTACGCCCACTTCGCTACTACACTTCATAGGGTTTGTTTCTTTGGCAATGTGGCGTTTACACTTCAAAGTTTGCTTGTCAAAGGACATTTCTAATTCATTTCTAATTTCCTAGGTAGTAGGTTGGCCAGGGCACCAGCCACCCGTTGAGATACTACCGCTAGAGAGTTATGGGGTCTTTTGACTGGCCAGACAGTACTACATTGGATCCTCCTCTCTGGTTACGGTTCATTTTCCCTTTGCCTACATACACACTGAATAGTCTGGCATATTCTTTACATATTCTCCTCTATCCTCATACACCTGACAACACAGATTACCAAACAATTCTTCATCACCCAAGGGGTTATTGCACTGTAATTGTTCAGTGGCCACTTTCCTCTTGGTAAGGGTAGAAGAGACTCTTTAGCTATGGTAGGCAGCTCTTCTAGGAGAAGGACACTCCAAAATCAAACCACTGTTCTCTAGTCTTGGGTAGTGCCATAGCCTCTGTACCATGGCCTTTCACTGTCTTGGGTTAGAGTTCTCTTGCTTGAGGGTACACTCGAGCACACTCCTATCTTATTTCTCTTCCTCTTGTTTTGTTAAAGTTTTTATAGTTTATATAATAGATATTTATTGTTGTTACTCTTCTTAGAATATTTTATTTTCGTTTTTTCCTTTCCGCACTGAGCTATTTTCCCTGTTGGAGCCCCTGGGCTTATAGCATACTGCTTTTCCAACTAGGGTTGTAGCTTAGTAAGTAATAATAATAATAATAATATCTTGCTGATAATATATCAATCCCACTTAATTTCGTTTCATATGGGACACTTCCACTTCACACTTCATTGATAAAGTGACATTTTCCACTTCATACTTTGCTAATATGACACTTCCACTTCATGCTTTGCTAATGACATGATACTTTCACTCCTTGCTACGCTATTAATAGGACACTTCCACGTCATGCTTTGCTAATAACATGACACTTCCACTTCATGCTTTGCTAATAACATGACACTTCCACTTCATGCTTTGTTAATAACATGACACTTCCACTTCATGCTTTGCTAATAACATGACATTTCCAATTCTTGCTTTGTTAATAACATGGCACTTCCACTTCATGCTTTGTTAATAACATGACACTTCCACTTCTTGCTTTGCTAATAACATGACACTTCCACTTCATGCTTTGTTAATAACATGACATTTCCACTTCATGCTTTGCTAATAACATGACACTTCCGCTTCATGCTTTGCAAATAACATGACACTTCCACTTCATGCTTTGTTAATAACATGACACTTCAACTTTATGTTTTGTTAATAACATGACGCTTCCACTTCTTGCTTTGCTAATAACATGACACTTCCACTTCATATTTTGTTAATAACATGACATTTCCACTTCATGCTTTGCTAATAACATGACACTTCCAATTCTTGCTTTGCTAATAACATGACACTTCCACTTCATGCTTTGCAAATAACAAACTCACCACCCTTATGAACTAAGGATATGGGGTTTGGGGGAGCCTATCCATCCATTACCTGACCCTCCTTGGTCCCATCTTGGGTGACGAGGGGGCTTGGGCAATGAATATAAGAAATACATGGCCAGTCTCTAGGGCATTGTCCTGCTTGACAGGGCAATGTTACTGTCCCTTGCCTCTGGCATTCATGAGCGGCCTTAAAACCTTTAAACCAGTGCAGTGTTGCCAAGATCTGGGGATTTATCCCTAGATTTTAGGTGTCTGATGGGGATATTCAATATAAATTTCTATAAAGAAACGAAGATCTTTATATTGATGCAATTAATTTACTTGCACTTATATGTAGTGAGTAATTTCTATATTAAAAACTACATGATCAGGAGAAAATATATTTCTGAAAAGGGGATTTTTGTCTGGTTGTTTTGGGGATTTCTGGACTAACCCATCTGGCAACACTGAGTCGGTGTGTAAACAAAGATGGGTCAAGAATTCTTCTCAGACGATGGAGTCATCCTTGTCTGTATGATGTCATTGTCAACCTAAGGCAGAGTCTGGGGGTGGAGGGAATCGAATATGAGTGTTTTTCTTACGAGTGTGTGAATACTAAAGTGT
>NC_090738.1:135322293-135324793 GCF_036898095.1 Palaemon carinicauda | reverse complement strand
CCTATGATATAAGAAATTCTTGGCTTAGCTGTGGTTTGCAGACCGCCAAGGTGCTTCCTTTTAAATGGAAAAAAATTGCGTAAGAAAATGTAACTGTAAAAATACTAAAATACTGATATGTTCATTATCATCTCCTCCTACGCCTATTGACGCAAAGGGCCTCGGTTAGATTTCGCCAGTCGTCTCTATCTTCAGCTTTTCATTCAATAATTCTCCATTCATCATATCCTACTTCACGCTTCATAGTCCTCTGTCATGTAGGCCTGGTCTTCTAACTCTTCTAGTGCCTTGTAGAACCCAGTTGAAAGTTTTGGTGAACTAATCTCTCTTGGGGAGTGCGAAGAGCATGTCCAAACCATCTCCATCTACCCCTCACAATGATCTCATCCACATAAGGCACTCGAGTAATCTCTCTTACAGTTTCATTTCAAACCATCTCCATCTACCCCTCACCATAATCTCATCCACATAAAGCACTCGAGTAATCTCTCTTACAGTTTCATTTCAAACCATCTCCATCTACCCCTCGTCATGATCTCATCCACATAAAGCACTCGAGTAATCTCTCTTATAGTTTCATTTCAAACCATCTCCATCTACCCCTCACCATAATCTCATCCACATAAAGCACTCGAGTAATCTCTCTTATAGTTTCATTTCTAATCCTGTCCTACCATTTAGCTCCCTATATCCTTCCGAAACGTTAATAAATGAATATATATATCTAATGGAAGAGTTGGAAGACCAAGGCCTACATGGCTGAGGACTAGGACGCGCGAAGTAGGAGCTGATGAATGGAGAAGTATTGAATTAAAAGCTCTAGATAGAGATGACTGGCGAAATCTAATCGAGTATTTTTTGCGTCAATAGGCATAGGAGATGATGATGATGATGATGATGATAATAATGATGGTGATGATGGATGATGATGATAATAATGATGGTGATGATGAATGAGTAAATGATTAATCTAATTAATTTATTATGCAATTAGCTAATTATATAAACAATTAAATATAACGGAATTTCATTTTAATGAAAAAAAAATGCGAAAGAAAATGTAACCAAAAAATACTGAAATGTTAAATAAATATATATTATAATCTAATTAGTAAATTATTGATCTATTAAATCGATTAATTATATAATGAGTTAATTATCTACATAATTAGATTGCAGAAAATTTCGTTATAAATAAAAAATGTGTAAGAAAATAGACTAAAAAAAATTAATAAATGATTTGTCTAATAAGTTTATTATGTAATGAGTTAATAAATTATATAATTCACTAATTATATAAAGGAATTAATTTCTTAATGCTTGAAAGAATTCTTTGGTGAATTAATTAATATAAAACGAATATAAACGAATTAATCACCAATGAATAAAAATGATATTAACGTGAATTATTCAATGAATGAATTACGAATGTAATGAATAAAATAAATAATTGATTGATACCGGAACAAAAGAATGATCAAAGCTCATATTTACCCTCTTATTTTTAACAAAATATTCAAATAAGAAAAGGGTATCTCTCTCTCTCTCTCTCTCTCTCTCTCTCTCTTAATAGATAGATAGATAGATAGATAGGATAGTTATGTAGATAGGTAGATAAAACAAGACTTCTCTCTCTCTCTCTCTCTCTCTGTCTGTCTCTCGATAGATAGATAGATAGATAGATAGATAGATAGATAAAACAAGGCCTCTTTTTCTCTCTCGTTATATAGAGTAATAATCTTTCACCCTCCTCTGAGAAAAGAGAGAGAGAGAGAGAGGAGAGAGAGAGAGAGAGAGAAAGAGAGAATCCTATTGTATATAACGAGAGAACGAACGATCAAGATTTTTGTTCTATAAGATGAGAGAATACGAGAGAAAAATAAAAAGTTCTTGTTCTATCTATCTATATGAGAGAGAGAGAGAGAGAGAGAGAGAGAGAGAGAGGTCTTGTTCTATCTACCTATCTACATAACTATCCTATCTATCTATCTACTGTAGAGAGAGAGAGAGAGAGAGAGAGAGAGAGAAGTCTTGTTCTATCTACCTATCTACATAATTATCCTATCTATCTATCTATCTATCTATCTATCTATCTATCGAGAGAGAGAGAGAGAGAGAGAGAGAGAGAGAGAGGTCTTGTTCTATCTACCTATCTACATAACTATCCTATCTCTCTATCTATCTATATATATCTATCGATCTATCTATCTATCTATCTATCTATCTATCTAGAGAGAGAGAGAGAGAGAGAGAGAGAGAGAGAAGTCTTGTTCTATCTACATATCTACATAACTATCCTACCTATCTATCTATCTATCTATCTAGAGAGAGAGATGCGAGGAATCAAAGTGGTATTCACTATGAAGAATCCTACACAGGCGCTGAATTATTCCTCTCTCTCTCTCTCTCTCTCTCTCTCTCTCTCTGACCTCCGCCAACTCGCACAGATTATGATAAACCCGGACAGCTGATCCCATTCGATTCAGTCAGATCACTAATG
>NC_090738.1:135309793-135317293 GCF_036898095.1 Palaemon carinicauda | reverse complement strand
TCCCCCGTCCCTTAGGTAGGAGGAGAGAAAGTAGTCATACCCTAGTAAGAAGCGGTACCCCCCAGGAGGTAGTTAGGAAAGGGGGAGGGGGTGGGAAGGGTTGAATCTGTGCATGTGGCATGTGTATGTCTAGCTAAATATTTAGCCGTAATTTTTGACGGGTCGCGTATAAGTAGTAGTAGTAGTAGTAGTAGTAGTAGTAGTAGTAGTAGTAGTAGTAGTAGTACATATCACTAGATATTTAGCTGTCCTTTTTGACGGATCGCGTAAATTACTTATAATAATAATAATAATAATAATAATAATAATAATATAGAAAACATTTATTTTAATGTTACTGTTCTTAAACTAATCCATTTTTCTTGTTTCCTTTCCTCACTGGGCTGTTTTCTCTGTTGGGGTCCCTGACTTATAGCATCCTGCTTTTCCAACTAGTGTTGTAGTTTAGCAAGCAATAATAATAGTAATAATAATAATAATAATAATAATAATGATAATAATAATAATATAATAATAACAATAATAATAATAATAATAAAAATAATAATAATAATAATAACAATATAATAATAATAATAATAATAATAATAATAATAATAATAACAATAATACTAATAATAATAATAATAATAATAATAATAACAACCAAAGCACCAACAAACTTGAACATTGAACAAACTGTTCAATATCACCAATATTAAAAAACTTATAAAAGTCGTTAAGTGTATTATTACTGATTCACTTAAAGAAAGGTCAACGCACTTAAAAAAAATAGGAAAAGAATTTACAGAAAATATATATTTTTTTTTATATCCAGGTCACTTTCATGTTACTTGATTTCATGTCATGAGAACCGATAAAAAAATCACTAAAAAAATGGTTTTCTGTTGTGTATATTTTCATGTGTCTGTGAGTACAAGAATTAGTTCATTATTTCATGCCTGTGTAGAAGAATTAGTTAGTTATCTAGTTCATTATTTCATGTCTGAGTCAAGAATTAGTTAATTATTTCATGCCTGAGTACAAGAATTAGTTAGCTATTTCATGTCTGAGTACAAGAATTTGTTAATTATTTCATGCCTGAGTACAAGAATTAGTTAATTATTTCATGCCTGAGTACAAGAATTAGTTAATTATTTCATGAATGAGTACAAGAATAAGTTAATTATTTTATGCATGAGTACACGAATTAATTATTTCTTGCCTGAGTACAAGAATTAGTTCATTATTTCATGCCTGAGTACAAGAATTTGTTAATTATTTCATGCCTGAGTACAAGAATTAGTTAATTATTTCATGCCTGAGTACAAGAATTAGTTAATTATTTCATGCCTGAGTACAAGAATAAGTTAATTATTTTATGCTGAGTACACGAATTAATTATTTCTTGCCTGAGTACAAGAATTAGTTCATTATTTCACGCCTGTGTACAAGAATTAGTTAATTATTTCTTGTGTTCAAGAATTAGTCAATTATTTCATCCCTGAGTACGAGAATTAGTTAATTACTTCATGCCTGAGTACAAGAATTAGTTAATTATTCATGTCTGAGTACAGAATTAGTTAATTATTTCATGCCTGAGTACTGGATTTAGTTAATTATTTCATGCCTGACTACAAGAGTTAGTTAACTGTTTCTTGACTGAGTACAAGAATTAGTTAATTATTTTATGCCGGAGTACAAGAATTAGTTCATTATATCATGCCTGAATTAGTTAATTATTTAGTTAATTATTTCATGCCTGAATACAATAGTTAATTGTTTCTTGACTGAGTACAAGAATTAGTTAATTATTTCTTGTGTTCAAGAATTAGTTTATTATTTCATCCCTGAGTACAAGAATTAGTTAATTATTTCATGCCTGAGTAAAAGAAATAGTTCATTATTCCATGCCTGAGTACAAGAGTTAGTTAATTATTTCATGCCTGAGTACAAAAATTAGTTAATCATTTACTTATTTGGTTATATAATAATTATTCACACAAGTAGGCTACTAATTTCTTCTTTACTAACATCTTTACTATGTATGAATATTTTACCTCTATATATTTTTTAAAGGAGCTAAAATCTTTTTTTTTAGATTTTTCATTTCTCCTTTATTAACATTTTACTAAGTAATAGTAGCTTTCATTTAAGTTTTCTTTAAATGAAGGTAGTTTCATTATTATTATCATTATTATTATTATTATTATTATTATTATTATAATTATTACTATTACTATTATTACCAAATACATTTCTCTCAGCTCTCCATACTCGAATACAACGCTAGAAGATTCAACAACATAAAGATATTTAAAAACAATTAAAAACACAAATAAAAAATTAACCCATCCCAATTAATCACCATTCAAAAAAACTCTTAAAACCCACTAAAGTTCGACCATAAGACCGTTAGAAATTACTCACTCGCCCTAGTTCCGAAAGCCTGGAGACAAGCAAGAGCTGCAAGACAAGGCATCAATTTCACCCCGCGAATCACTTGTGTTTCCCCAGCTTGAAATGCTCACCAGATGGCGTAGTTACTCGGGAGATGAGGAGGAATTTGAAGCATCTTGTTTCTCTGGGGAAGGAGAATTCAAAAGTGTCGTTTCTTTACTGTGTATCGGATTCGACTGACCAGCTGTTTGTCCCTGATAAATATCCTCAGTAGATTGTTTTCTCTGTAGATGATTCCACTGTGATGTTTCTAAAGTAGTATTGTTTCTTCAATTAAATTACGTTGGAGAATGTCCTCAGCATAATTGTTTTCTCTCAGGATAGACAATTCCACTGTGCTGTTTCTAAAGAAGTAATGTTTCTCCATTCAATTACGTTGAAGAATGTCCTCAGCATAATTGTTTTCTCTGAGGACAGACAATTCCACTGTGATGTTTCTAAAGAAGTAATGTTTCTCCATTTCAATTTACGTTGAAGAATGTCCTCAGCATAATTGTTTTCTCTCAGGATAGAGAATTCCACTGTGCTGTTTCTAAAGAAGTATTGTTTCTCCAATTCAATTACGTTGAAGAATGTCCTCAGCATAATTGTTTTCTCCGAGGATAGAGAATTCCACTGCGCTGTTTCTAAAGAAGTATTGTTTCTCCAATTCAATTACGTTGAAGAATGTCCTCAGCATAATTGTTTTCTCTCAGGATAGAGAATTCCACTGTGCTGTTTCTAAAGTAGTATTGTTTCTCCAATTCAATTACGTTGAAGAATGTCCTCAGCATAATTGTTTTCTCTCAGGATAGAGAATTCCACTGTGATGTTGCTAAAGTAGTATTGGTTTCTCCAATTCAATTACGTGAAGAATGTCCTCAGCATAATTGTTTTCTCTCAGGATAGAGAATTCCACTGTGCTCTTTCTAAAGAAGTATTGTTTCTCCAATTCAATTACGTTGAAGATGTCCTCAGCATAATTGTTTTCTCTCAGGATAGAGAATTCCACTGTGATGTTTTCTAAAGAAATATTGTTTCTTCTCCAATTCAATTAGGTTGAAGAATGTCCTCAGCATAATTGTTTTCTCTGAGGATAGAGAATTCCACAGTGCTGTTTCTAAAGAAGTAATGTTTCTCCAATTCAATTACCGTTGAAGAATGTCCTCAGCATAATTGTTTTCTCTGAGGATAGAGAATTCCACAGTGCTGTTTCTAAAGAAGTAATGTTTCTCCAATTCAATTACGTTGACGAATGTCCTCAGTAGATTGTTTTCTCTCAGGATAGATAATTCCATTGTGCTGTTTATAAAGACTAAAAATAAGTAATGTTTCTCCAATTCAATTACGTTGAAGAATGTCCTCAGCATAATTGTTTTTTCTGAGGATAGAAGAATTCCACTGTGCTTGTTTTTAAAGACTAAAAGTAGTATTGTTTCTCCAATTAATTACGTTCTTTGAAGAATGTCCTCAGCATAATTGTTTTCTCTGAGGACACACAATTCCACTGTGCTGTTTCTAAAGAAGTAATGTTTCTCCAATACACTTACGCTGTTTTAAAGAAGGAAAACATTCGAGTGTTGTTTCTCTAAACATTGAATTAAACTGTAATGTTTCTAAAATTAATCAAACTCAAATTTTGATTTTCTAGTCTAGAGGAACCTTACGATTTCTTTAGACATTATACTCTACTCTTGTGCTGGCCTGTTCACGTCAAGTTGTGGTGGCCGATGTGGTAACGTCCTGACTGGTGAACGCCAGACTGGGGCTCGAGTGCCGCTCAAACTCTTAAGTTCCTTTGGTCACCGCAACCTCACCATCCTTGTAAGCTAAGGATGTGGGTTTTGGGGGAGCCTATAGGTATATCAGCTGAGTCATCAGTAGCCATTACCTGGCCCTCCTTGGTCCTAGCTTGGGTGGAGAGGAGGCTTGGTTAGTCTCTAGGGCATTGTCCTGCCCTTCATGAGCGGCCTTTGCACCTTTACTGTTCCACATATTATTCTTTCCCCATGATGTCCTCCTAACTAAAATATAACATCATATAATTAATGATGTCACAATGATGTCATATTACATTGCTTCCTTCTTGATGATGTCATCACATATAACATCATATAATTAATGATGTCACAATGATGTCACATTATATTGCTTCCTTCTTGATGATGTCATCACATATAACATCATATAATTAATGATGTCACATTATATTGCTTCCTTCTTGATGATGTCATCACATATAACATCATATAATTAATGATGTCACATTATATTGCTTCCTTATTGATGATGTCATCACATATAACATCATATAATTAATGATGTCACAATGATGTCACATTATATTGCTTCCTTCTTGATGATGTAAGCACATATAACATCATATAATTAATGATGGTCACAATGATATCACATTATATTGCTTATTATTAATGATGTCATCACATATAACATAATATAATTAATGTTGCCACAATGATGTCAGATTATATTACTTCCATCTTGATGATGTCATCACATATAACATCATATAATTAATGATGTCACAATGATGTCACATTATAGTACTTCCTTATTGATGATGTCATCACATACAACATCATATAATTAATGTTGCCACAATGATGTCACATTACATTACTTCCTTCTTGATGATGTCATCACATATAACATCATATAACTAATGTTGCCACAATGATGTCACATTACATTGCTTCCTTATTGATGATGTCATCACATATTAACATCATATAATTAATGTTGCCACAATGATGTCACATTATATTGCTTCCTTATTGATGATGTCATCACATCAGCGGTTGATCCATGAGTGACGTCAGAGAAAAAACATTTCCTATTGACAAACATCAAAAACATATGTTATTTGATACTTCTATCACGATTTGACCTCTGACATCGAACAGATCTATGTTGACATCATGAAGTCTCTCACGAGACGGTGATGTCACTGAGAGAGAGAGAGAGAGAGAGAGAGAGAGAGAGAGAGTTATCTCAACTGGTAATGGATAGATAAAATTAATTTAATTATTTTTTCTTGTTAAAGAACCACAGAGAGAGAGAGAGAGAGTGAGAGAGAGAGAGAGAGAGAGAGAGGGGTGTTTATCTCAAGGGCTAATAGATAAAGATAAAATTAATTACAATAATTTTTCTAGTTATGGAACCACAGAGAGAGAGAGAGAGAGAGAGAGAGACTTGTAGCAAGTACCTATAGATGAAGCTAAAACGAATTTTCTTTTTTTTTCTTTTATACAACCACCGTACGTGAGAGAGAGAGAGAGAGAGAGAGAGAGAGAGAGACTTATCTCAAGTACCTATAGATGAAGCTAAAAAGAATTTTACATTTTTTGCTATACAACAACCTGCGTGAGTAGCTTGTGTGTGTGTGTGTGAGAGAGAGAGAGAGAGAGAGAGAGAGAGAGAGATAATATTGCTATACACATTTCATAACACCTGTAACGTCCTCATAAATGTATATTTAGTACAAAATGCCATAATAATAACAGCCAAATAAAACATTATACCAAAAAAAAACCCAACAATTCAATTCTGTTGTTTTGCTAAACCAATATTATTATTATTATTATTATTATTATTACTTGCTAAGGCTACAACCCTAGTTGGAAAAGCAGGACGCTATAAGCCCAAGGGCTCCAACAAGGAAAATAGCTCAGTGAGGAAAGGAAACAAAAGAAAATTAAAATATTTTAAGCAGATCAACAAGATTAAAATAAATATCTCCTATATAAACTATAAAAACTGTAACAAACCAGGAGGAAGAGAAATAAGATATAATAGTGTGCCGAAAGGGGGTGTACCCTCAAGCAAGAGAACTCGATACACACACTCTCTCTCTCTCTCTCTTTAGATGGATAAACACTGGGAAACCCCCCCCCCCCTCTCTCTCTCTCTCTCTCTCTCTCTCTCTCTCTCTCTCTCTCAATAAGCGTACCTCTAAAGATAGGCACTATATCAATGGTATCTCGACTGGAATACAAAACAAAACTAGAAAAAGAACTCAGAATGCAGACCTCCGCCACGGCAGCTTACTTCACGAAACCAGCTTGCCTTTACCAGAATCAATTTAGATCGTAGGCGTATTTGAAGTCTGCGTAACAACCATGTGCGAAGTTGGGGTTAAGGTTAGAATTAATTCGGATAACCTTTTACTCGACCTTGACCTTGACCTTTGACCTAAGACTTTCAAAATTGAATCACTTCCACGTCTCGACATAGCAATTAACTCCTGAAAGTTTCACTACTCCATGAGTAAAATTGTGGCCAGAAAGTTGTTTACAAACAAACAAATATTTTGCTTGACCTTGACCTTTGACCTAGGACTGTCAAAATTGAATCACTTTAACCTCTCAATATAACAATTAATGCCTGAAAGTTTCACTACGCCATGAGTAAAGTTGTGGCCAGAATGTTGTTCACAAACAAACAAACATTTTGTTTGACCTTGACCTTTGACCTAGGACTGTCAAAATTGAATCACTTTAACCTCTCAATATAACAATTAATTCCAGAAAGTTTCACTAGGCTATGAGTAAAATTGTGGCCAGGAAGCTGTTCACAAACAAATATTTTGCTTGACCTTAACCTTGGCCTTTGACCTAGGACTGTCAAAATTGATTCAAGAAGGTGTCCACGAACAAAACAAACAAAACAAGGGCAAAAACATAACCTCCTACCAATTCGTTGGCGGAGGTAAAAAAAAACCATTTTTAACTGATGGGTGAAAAAATTAATAAAAAAAAAAAAAAAACCACTATTGACCAGTATGACTCACCTACAAAGTTGTGGTGGCCGATGCGGTAACGTCCCTGACTGGTGAACACCAGACTGGGGTTCGAGTCCTGCTTAAAACTCGTTCGTTCCTTTGGTCGCTGCAATCTAACCATCCTTGTGAGCTAAGGATAAGGGGGTGGGTGGTTTGGGGAGCCTATAATTCTATCTGCTGAGTCATCAGCAACCATTCCCAGCCTATAATTCTATCTGCTGAGTCATCAACAACCATTCCCTGTCCCACCTTGGTCCTAGCTTAGGTGGAGAGGGGGCTTG
>NC_090738.1:135304797-135306793 GCF_036898095.1 Palaemon carinicauda | reverse complement strand
ACAAGGAGGGTGAGGTTGTAGACACTACATTAAAATCATCGAGTTTGAGCGGTACTCGAACCCCGGTCCAGCTAATCGCCAGGCAGGGACGTTTCCAATGGGCTACCACATCCCTAAGAAGGGAACAAAATTCACTAATTCCAACTGTATTTTTATCTCCGCCAACGAAGTTGGGAGGAGGTTATGTTTTTTTCTCTTGTTTGTTTGTTTGTGAACAACTTCCTGGATCCAATTTTACTTATAAAGTAGTGAGACTTTCAGGGATTAATTCTTATGTTTAGAAGTGGATGTGATTCAATTTATAAAAGTCCTAGGACAAAGGTCAAGGTCAAGGTCGAGCAAAAGGTCGATCGAATTAACTCTGACCTTAACCCCAAGTTCGCCCATGATAGTCACACAGACTTCAAATGCGCCTCCTTTATAAATTGATTCTGGGAAAGGCTAGCTGGTTTCGAGAAATAACCTGCCGTGGTGGAGGTCTGCACTCTGAGTGTATTTCTAGTTTTATGCCGTAATTATGCAAGGGTGATGTCTATTGGATCAGGATTACATAGGATTAGGGAAAACTTTTTTTTCTTTTTTTTTTTTTGCCTTTTCGTCTTTATCTTGAAACAAAAACAGAGCAAAAAAATAAACATGTAAAATGATGCCAAAAAAAATACGCAAAAGAATTTGACGCCAAAAAAATTTTGACGCCAAAAAAATTGACGCAGAAATCAATCTAACGCCAAAAAAAAATTGACGCCAAAAATAGAAAATTAACTCAGTAAAAAAAATTGCAGCCAAAAAGAAAAAAAATTAACGCAAAACAAAACAAAAACAGCCAAAAAAAAAAATAAAACATGATTCTCCTTGCAATTCGGGAGAAGGCAATTCATGCAAAACGAGTCTCTCGCTCATAAATCCACCATTGCGCTCATTATCGTGCAGCGCTTCTGCAAAAGACCAGAGCTAATGTCTTTGCAATTTTGCAACACACGAACCTCATTTACATCGGGAGAGATAAAACAAACTTCATTGGATCGCGGCGAGCGGAGAGAGAGAGAGAGAGAGAGAGAGAGAGAGAGGGTTCTAACTATTCCATAATAAGCCATCATTCATTTTAAGAAACCAGGAAACAGAGTGAGAAAAAGAATTTAGTTGGAGAGAGAGAGAGAGAGAGAGAGAGAGAGAGAGATTAGGAACATAATGAGAGAGAGAGAGAGATATCAGGAACATAACGAGAGAGAGAGAGAGAGAGAGAGAGAGAGATCAGGAACATAACGAAATTGAAAATTCCGTTTATGGGACAGACAGACAGACAGATACTGATTGGGTTACAGAGAGAGAGAGAGAGAGAGAGAGAGAGGGGGGGATCAGGAACATAACGAGATAGAAAATTCCGTTTATGGACAGACAGACAGATAAACACAGCCAGCAAACCACCAGAGCTGGGGTTAGATAGACAGAAAGACACAAAAAATGGGAGTTAGAGAGACAGAGATGTGGTTAGACAGACAGATAAACATATGGGGTTATAGAGAGAGAGAGAGAGAGAGAGAGGAGAGAGAGAGAGGACGGTGAAGTACTCAAAAACATGAACGAAGTAGTAATTTATGTTGATTGTACAAGTTTGTTTCCAGTTCACGAGTCATTCTTTAAACGCAAATCTGTAAAATCATTCCGAGTTAATTTAAGAGAGAGAGAGAGAGAGAGGAGAGAGAGAGAGAGAGAAGTTTGATTAATTGATCTTCTCTTCTATCAACTAATTTCGCAACAGAAGAAAACAGAATCAGTCACTTTCGATACGTCAGTTCCCTCAACAAACCTAGAAGCAAGACGGTACTACTCTCTCTCTCTCTCTCTCTCTCTCTCTCTCTATCTCTCTCTCTCTCTCTCTCTCCGCTAATCCACCTCTTGGGAAGAGGCCATTTAAACATCTCTCAACTTAGCTCATCATCGTTGGCTTTATAAGATGAGGAAAAAGAGAGAGGACTGTGTGTGTGTGAGTGTGTGT
>NC_090738.1:135294797-135299797 GCF_036898095.1 Palaemon carinicauda | reverse complement strand
CTTTAAGCTCAGATTTAGATAACTCACCTTTCCAGTTTCAATACTTTAAACTCAGATTTAGATAACTCACCTTTCACGTTTCAATACTTTAAGCTCAGATTTAGATAACTCACCTTTCACGTTTCAATACTTTAAGTTCAGATTTAGATAACTCAATACTTTAAGCTCAGATTTTGATAGCTCACATTTCACGTTTCATTATTTTGAGCTTAGATTTAGATAACTCACATTTCACATTTCAGTACCTTAAACTCAGATTTAAATAACTTACCTTCAATGTTTCAATACCTTAAACTCAGATTTAGATAACTCACCTTTCACGTTTCAATACTTTAAGCTCAGATTTCGATAACTTACATTTCACGTTTCAATACTTTAAGCTCAGATTTAGATAACTCAACTTTCACGTTTTAATACCTTAAACTCAAATTCAAATAACTCAATACTTTAAGCTGAGATTTAGATAACTCACCTTTCCCGCAATACTTTAAGCTCAGATTTCGATAACTTACATTTGACGTTTCAATACTTTAAGCTCAGATTGAGATAACTTACCTTCAATCTTTCAATACTTCAGCTCAGATTTAGATAACTTAACTCTTACGTTTCAATACTTTAAACTCAGATTTAGATAACTCACCTTTCACGTTTCAATACTTTAAACTCAGATTTAGATAACTCACCTTTCACGTTTCAATACTTTAAACTCAGATTTAGATAACTCACCTTCCACGTTTCAATACTTTAAGCTCAGATTTAGATAACTCACCTTCAACGTTTCAATACTTTAAGCTCAGATTTCGATAACTTGCATTTCACGTTTCAATACTTTAAACTCAGATTTAGATAACTCGCCTTTCACGTTTCAATACTTTAAACTCAGATTTAGATAACTCACCTTTCACGTTTCTATACTTTAAGCTCAGATTCAAATAACTCACCTTTCACGTTTTCAATACTTTAAGTTCAGATTTAGATAACTCACCTTTCACGTTTCAATACTTTAAACTCAGATTTAGATAACTCACCTTTCACGTTTCAATACTTTTAAGTTCAGATTTAGATAACTTATATATCACGTTTCAATTAACTCAAGAATTCAGAGATCAAATAAATGCCTCGAAATAAAAGACGATAAAAAAAAAAATTATAAAAACCGACTAACGACCTCTTCTTCAAAGCTGTTATCATCCCATTCAAATCCAATCAGAGCAGTAATGGTAAAATCTCTGATTGTACCGGATGATTGATTGGACCTAACGAGGAAGCTCTTGGTCGGTCCAATTGTCCGCGAGAAAATATCACCGACCTTGAATCCTAATGCATTTATGGTGCTCGGAGCATTGTCTTTGGAAAGCGAGTCGTTAATACTACGTTTCCGGAGACGTTAATAACGTTCTTTGACGTTTATTCTATTTCTTTCTAATTTTTTTGGTCTCGTGTTAATTTATTATCAACTTTTTTTTGAAGACCAGAGGGAAATTTTCAACAAAAGTAAAGCTTCTTCATTTTTTCTTTTTCTAATGTTTTTGGTCTCGTGTTATTTTATTATCAACTTTTTCTTGAAGACCAAAGGGGAATTTTCAACAGAAGTAAAACCTTTATAATTTCTTATTTTTTCTAATTTTTTTGGTCTCGTGTTATTTTATTATCAACTTTTTTTGAAGACCAGAGGGAAATTTTCAACAAAAGTAAAGCTTTTTCATTTTTTTCTGTTTCTATTTTTTTTGGTCTCGTGTTATTTCATTCTCAACTTTTCTTGAAAAACAGAGGGAAATTTTCAACAAAAGTAAAGCCTTTTAATTTTTCTTTGTATTAAATAAACAGACATGAATACAAATAGAAATATTGAAAATTTCGTAATCTTTTTGTAATATACTTCAAAATTTTCTAAGAAAAGTCCTTTGCCCCAATCTTCCTACTGCTAAAAATTGAATAATCATGTTTGGAATCCTTTTTTCATTCAATTTTTGGATATTAAAGTGAGATAATGCATAAGAAAAACACTATATAGATACATGGTTTTACTATTTGGTGAATATATTCTAGTGTATGATAAAAACTGAGAGAAATTATATTAAAATGAGATCATGTATAAGAAAAACACTATATATAGATAAATGGTCATATTATTTGGTGAATTTATTCCAATGTATGAGATAAATATCCAACAGAATATTCTTATATAATTTATCGCGTACTAACAGAGATAAGCAATGATGTCCAAAACGAGCCCCGTCTCCTAAGATATACAGATGTATTTAAGGCTGATACGTATTATTTTCCTTTTGTACAGTAACCTCCTTTCTGAATAAAAGCAATCCTCCAACCTTTGTATATTTTAGATTCATTTTTCATATTATAGGGATGATATAGAAAAATGTTAGTGATTCCATCCGTGAAGGGATGCGTGAAACCATGTAGCATTTCTTTAGAAACTCTATAGAATCTCTGGTAACAAGACTTTGTTTTCATTAAATGATCTACATGGATGGATGGTGGGGAAGCAGAAGGAGGGCCTTGAGGAACCTGTAGGAGAGAAGATCAAGAGGAAGGCAGAGAATTAGATAGCGAGATAAGGTGAAGGATGATATGGAGAGAAGAGGATTGGTGGATCTACATGGATGGATGGTGGGGAAGAAGTTAGGAGAGCTTGGGAGTAACCTGTAAGAGGGAAAAGATGAAGAGGAAGGCATAGAACTAGATGGCGAAATAAGGTGAAGGATGATATGGAGAGAAGAGGTTTGGTGGAAGAGGATGCCTTTGATCGAAGGCATTGGAGAGAGCGCATCAGGCAACCGACACCTTAGTGTATGGATAACGGTGGTGAAGAAGAAGAAGACAAACATAGCCTACTAACTGGCAAGATAAGGTGAAGGGTGATATGGAAAGGAGAGGTTTGGTGAAGTGGATGCCTTGATCGAAGGCATTGGAGAGGGCACATCAGGAAACCGACCCCATTAATGTAGGGATAACGTTGGTTGAAGAAGAAGAAGACAAGCTTACTAACTGGCGCGATAAGATGAAGGATGATAAGGAAAGAAGAGGTTTGGTGGAAGAGAATGCCTTTGATCGAAGGCTTTGGAGACGGTGCATCAGGCAACCGACCCCTTAATGTAGGGATAATGGTGGGAAAGAAGATGATGATTAAATTATTACAAAGAAATTCCTTATAACCTCAAGGAACATTAAAGATTTAATAAATTTGTATTAGTTATGCTACTACATTTTGAACGAAGCTGTGAACATTGCATTCCAGACAACACCATTTGATGCCTGGTAATATTGACTGATAAGATATAGACATTAGAGATGCCTCGTTTCATACAAGATCCATAAGATATGAATTATTCAATTAAAATCAAGAATACTTTCATAGATAGCTCTTTTGTAAGATAGTGTTTATGACGTTACAATCGCTCATTCAGTTTCCTTGCAACTCAAAAGAAATAAGTCCAAACCCTTCTTTTAGTTTCAAATCTTAACTCGATCATTCAAATGTCAGTTACATAATGCACACATATATTTCGCTTCATCGTAGAAGAATATATTCCCGTACAATAAACAGAAGTAGAAATTGGCTCAAAAGAATCATTTACTGTCAACCACATTCCATGACTGAGCCGAATCCCCCCTTCAATCCACACGAAAACAATCGGTTACATGAACCGGAAATTCCAGTTCACGAAATCATGCGTTTGACATCTGATCATTACTCGCTTATCGGACCTTTTGTATGGGGTCCTTTTCGATTCAGATGCGAGGGAGGGGGTCGTCCTGCAGGATACACGAGCGATTTGCCAAGGAGGGGATTCCGAAATGCATTCGCTCAATGGATGAAACGTCGAAACGAGAAGGAAGGGATAAATTGGGCGAGCGGAGTGATTGGAATAAAAAGGGTTCTCCTGCAGAGAATGGAATGGAATTGACAACTGATGAGATTAACGGAAGGGTTACGATGGAGAGAGAGAGAGAGAGAGAGAGGAGAGAGAGAGAGAGAGAGAGAGAGAGAGGAGAGAGAGAGAGAGAGAGAGAGAGAGAGCAGGGATGGCTGTTGATCACAATAGTTTATTTGTTGAAAATCAAATGTTTATACAGTGGACTATTTCAATGACTGATATTGTACATTTGCCTTCTCTCTCTCTCTCTCTCTCTCTCTCTCTCTCTCTCTCTCTCTCTCTCTCTCTCTCTCTCTCTCTCTCTCATTTTAGTTCAACAGTGTATTTACTTATTTCAGAAATGTACAAATCACTCTAATCAGAGAACAGTTTGCAATGCCACAGAAATAACTTTAGAAAGTCTCAAAATCTTCTTTTGTTTTGAATTCCAAATGTAATCAACTACAGACTTTTGGTTAAGAATGTGAAGGATATTTTTATCATCTTAATATTTGTTTTGTTATTCATATTTCAATATCGATTTGGTTTTAACGTAGAATTAATTTCAGTGTAATCATTGTGATTTATTCGGATGATAAGTTCAGTGAATTACATTGCAACAGCAGCTTTGAATTACAGTAAATTATATTATATCTGATTGTTACATTCAGGTAGATTACATTGCAAGATTAATTGATTGATTTGTAGTTTTCTGGCATCCACGTTGGAAGAGCAGCGTTGAAATTACACTAAATTATATTATATCAATTATTACATTTAAGGTAAATTACATTAAAAGAGCAGCATTAAGATTGCACTAAATTATATTACATGAATTATTACAGTTAAGGTAAATCACATGTAAGTACAGCGTTGAGACTACGTTAAATTATATTATATCAAATTATTACATTTAAGGTAAATTACATTAAAAGAGCAGAATTTAAATTACACTTAATTATATTACATGAATTATTACAGTTAAGATAAATTGTATTATTAGAGCAACATTGAGATTATACTGAATTATATTATAGCAATTACTACATTTAAGGTAAATTACATTAAAAGAGCAGGATTGAGATTAAACTAAATCATATGACATTATAAATTACATTAAAG
>NC_090738.1:135279797-135289797 GCF_036898095.1 Palaemon carinicauda | reverse complement strand
AATTCAATACTTCTCCATCCATCATCGACTTCAGGCTTCATAGTCCTCAGCCATGTAAGCCTGGGTCATCCAACTCTTCAACTCCTCTTTTTCCATATAGTTTTATATATTTTTTTATTCATTTGCAGTACTCTATAAATGTTTAGATATAATATAATTAATATTATACAATGATTCTCTGTACCAACGTAATAAACACCAAACACAATACGATATCACGAAAGTTTCTGTGAATTTATCTCCACTCCTCGAATTTGTAGGTACAACATAACCTTGTATATCACCTTCACAAAATCCCTGACCTCCTATCACACTCCCTTCCTTTTCCCTTCGATTTAAAATGCATGTGAGGTCCATTATCTATAGCAACCCAGCTCGGATGCAGTTGTAAAAACAGACGAAATCCTCCGTAAAGGGAATGAAAGAGAGTGTAAGGGGCATCCTATGTAGGATGGAAGGATAAATGATTTTGAGGGGGAAAAAAAAAGATTTAGTCTTTAGATTCAGATTTTGAAATAGTCTTTTGGGGTGAATAGAAAAGAAATTCTTTGCTCACTGGCTGTACAAACGAGGATGGAATAGTATTTTTTTTTTCTTAATCTTTGGTTCGAACTTAAACCTAGATTTGGTTTTAAAATGATTGAGTGTAGGAGGATAAGTGGAAATGTAAAATATTATAGTGTAAGAGCAAGATTCTCTTTATACTGAGGACATAAGCTGTTTATTTGAATGTATACCAAACTGTTTCCTTTTAAAATAAGCTAATGCTCTTTGCACTCCCCAAGAGAGATTAGTTCACCAAACGTTGAACTGGGCTCCACAGGCCACTAGAACAGTTGAAAGACCCAGGCCTACATGGCTGAGGACTATGAAACGTGAAATAGAGGATGAGGTGTGGAGAAATTGAAGAAGATTAAACTCTGCTATTATTTGCTAGTGGAGCTTATTATTATTATTATTATTATTATCATTATTATTATTATTATTATTATTATTATTGTTGTTGTTGTTCTTGTTGTTATCTATTGATATTGTTAGTATTATTATCATTATCATCATTATTATTATTAGCCAAGCTACAACCCTAGTTGGAAAAGCATAATGCTATAAGCCCAAGGTCTCCAACAGGGAAAAAGAACCCAGTGAGGAAAGGAAATGAAATAGTGTGCCCTAAACCAATGGAAATCTAACCCAAATCAGCGTCATGGAAAAGTACATGAATCAGATTCTATTTAACTTCCAACAGCTAAATTAATTCACAAATCTTTAAACTAATTGTACCCCATTGAAATTTATATAACCATCACGTCAGTCGAATTGAATGAACTGAATAAAACTGAAAAGAGAAAGTTGCTCTTAATTCTATAAAGATCTAAAGAGAGAGGAGAGAGAGAGAGAGAGGAGGTTTGAAACGACCAAACCAGAAAATCATTCATTTATTCATTTATGATCAAAACATACATTGTCCCCCTGACTGAAAACGAATGGTAAAAATGAACAGGCGAACTAAATGGCCAGGCGCACTACTCTCCCTCCTCATAAAGGGACTGAAAATATGAAAATAATTTCCGAGCAGAGAAAATTACTCTCGAATAGAACTTGCCTTTCGCCTTTATTTGCTAATAAATTGAAATGCAAATACGCAACCCTTCAGCGAGGGGCTTCTTCTTTCGCAGCCTGCAAGTAAATATGACAGGTCGAAATAAGCAGTATAAATGGAACAATGCAGTTAAAAGAGCGCTGGGGCTGTGATTTTGGAAACTCGCCATTTTGCCCAATGGGAAATGGGGGGGATTTTAGAATTGCGCAAGTGCTTTTGAATGGAAAGGGTGTACGGTCATAGGAGTCTATATGTCTTGAGGGGGAGGGAGGTGAAAGGGGTTCCAGGAGGAGGGTTGAAGTAGATCTGGATTCCAGGAACAAAATCCTGGAAACTGATTCCCTGATAATCTTCTTGATATGGATAATCAAATCAAACTCTTAATGTCAGGATATATTACCAATGACTTTATCAAGGGATATAAGAAAATTAATTTTGTGGTATTTATGAAAAGTAAATCTCTCTCTCTCTCTCTCTCTCTCTCTCTCTCTCTCTCTCTCTCTCCTCTCTCTCCTCTCTCTCTCTCTCTCTCTACGAATTACATTAGTAATGGATATGAGGAAATTTAATTTTGTGGTATTTATGAAAAGCAAATCTCTCTCTCTCTCTCTCTCTCTCTCTCTCTCTCTCCTCTCTCTCTCTCTCTCTCTCTCTCTCTCGACGTTACTCGTTCCTGTTTGACTTTGTCGGAATATCTGCCATATTGGAAAGTGGCGCTAAAATAAATGGTTGTTTTTTCCTGTTACTGTTGTTCTTATCATTATGAGTATTAGTAGTAGTAGTAGTAGTAGTAGTAGTAGTAGTAGTAGTAGCAGAATTAGTAGAAGTAGTGGTTGAGGTTTTTGTTGTTGTTGTTGTTGTTGTTGAGTACAGAAAAAGCAATTGACGACGTCTAAATCATTTTTTTCTTTTCTATTTGGTTTTTGTTACTACTGCTGTTGCTTTCATTATCATTATCAGTAGTAGTAGTAGTAGTAGTAGTAGCAGTGGTAGTAGTAGTAGTAGCAGTGGTAGTAGTAGTAGTAGTAGTTTTTAATTTTGTTATTGTTATCATCATTGATTATATAAAAAGCAAAACATCCCATTAACTTGATTGATAAGTTGTTTGGTATTAACATCCATCGTTCCTAAAATTTGAATGAAAATCTTCCGTCTTTATCATATAGTGATTGACTGCTATTTTCATCAGTATCCTTACGTCCGTCGTAAATCTCCATAAATTCTCATTATTGATTAATCAAACGGTTATTGCTTATTTGGTCTGATTTATGAGCTACTGTGTTCGAGGGAGGGGAGTAGGGTTGTACTATACTCATTTTTTTTTGATGAGGCGCATTTGCACTGACTTGCAGCGGTGCCCTTTTACCCCGGAAAGATTCCTGCTATCTGATTGGTTAGAATTATCTTGTCCAACCAATCAGCGAACAGGAAACTTTTCCGAGCTAAAATGGGCACTCCTGCGAGTCGGTGCAAATCTGCCTGACTAAAAAGAATTGACTATAGGTTGTGGGTTACTTTATAACCCCCTTGATTTCCCTTTATCTCATAGGTGGTTATAACAACATCTCTTTATCTCTAACAACCCACTGGACAATAATTCAGTGTATGAAATAATTGCCACCGAGAGTATAGGTTACAGAAAGGGACCTGTGGTGGTCTATTGGAAACGTCCCTGGCCTTCAATCTGCCGGACTAGGCTTCCAGTTCCGCTTAATCTCTATTGTTTCTTGTAGTGTCTGCAACCTCACCATCCTTGTGAGGTACGGATAGGGGTTTGGGTAGCCTATGGATCTACCTACTGAGTCATCAGCAGCCATTTCCTGACCATCCCAGGTCCTAGCTTGGATGGAGAGGGGCTTGGACGTTGATCATATGTACAGTATATATGGTCAGTCTCTACAACATTGTCACTATTCTTTGCCTCTGCCACTTTTGAGTTTCCTTTAAACCTTAGTGTACCATGTACAGATCTATCTCTGGAAACTAAGCCACGTTCCACAAGTTTCATTTTCCATCGTCAGCATCATCTCCTCCTACGCCTATTCACGCAAAGGGCCTCGATTAGATTTCGCCAGTCGTCTCTATCTTGAGCTTTTAATTCAATACTTCTCCATTCATCAACTCCGACTTCACGCTTCATACCCTCCAGCTATGTAGGCCTGGGTCATCCAACTCTTCAACTCCTCTTTTTCCATATAGTTTAACTTTTTTTTTTTTATTCATTTACAGTACTCTATAAATGTTTAGATATAATATAATTAATATTATACAATGATGCACTGTACCAACTTAATAAACACCAAACACAATTTAATAGCCTAGCTATGTAGGCCTGGGTCATCCAACTCTCCAATACCTCTTTTTCCATATAGTTTTATATATTTTTTTATTCATTTACAGTACTCTATGAATGTTTAGATACGATATAATTGATATTATACAATGATTCTCTGTACCAACGTAATAAACACCAAACACAATTTAATATCACGAAAGTTTCTGTGAATTTATCTCCGCTCCTCGAATTTGTAGGTACAACATAACCTTGTATATCACCTTCACAAAATCCCTGACCTCCTATCACAGTCCCTTCCTTTTCCCTTCGATTTAAAATGCATGTGAGGTCCATTATCTATAGCAACCCAGCTCGGATGCAGTTGTAAAAACAGACGAAATCCTGCGTAAAGGGAATGAAAGAGAGTGTAAGGGGCATCCTATGTAGGATGGAAGGATAAATGATTTTGAAGGAAAAAAAAGATTTAGTCTTTAGATTCAGATTTTGAAATAGTCTTTTGGGGTGAATAGAAAAGAAAAATCTTTGCTTGCTGGCTGTACAAACGAGGATGGAATAGTATTCTTTTTAAATCTTTGGTTCGAACTTAAACCTAGATTTGGTTTTAAAATTAGTGAGTGTAGGAGGATGAGTGGAAATGTAAAATATTATGGCGTAAGAGCAAGATTCTCTTTATACTGAGGACATGAACTGTTTATTTGAATGGATACCAAAATGTTTCCTTTTTAAATAAGCTAATGCTCTTTGCACTCCCCAAGAGAGATTAGTTCAATAAACGTTAAGCTGGGCTCCACAAGGCACTAGAAGATTTGGAAGATCCCAGGTATACATGGCTGAGGGCTATGAAAAATGAAATAGAGGATGATGTGTGGAGAAATTGAAGAAGATTAAACTCTGCTTTTATTTGCTAGTGGAGCTTAAATTGTCAATTATTATTATTATTATTATTATTATTATTATTATTATTATTACCTCCGCCAGGAGGTTATGTTTTCGGTTCGGTTTGTTTGTTTGTTTGTTTGTTTGTTTGTTTCTCTGTTTGTCTGTCTGTCTGTGGACAACGTAGAGGCCACATTTCTACACGGAATCACTTCAAACTTGGCCAAGTAGTTCCCCAATGTGTATGGAAGAACTGATTAAATTTTGGTCAAGGTCACCCCAAGGTCAAGGTCACAGGGGTCACTGGTGTCACTATGACATAAGTGGCCATATCAAGAGACAGAAATAAAGCACTGACTTTTGCATAAGCCAACAGGGAAGTCCTAGTCCAGGCGCAACCCATGGGTGATGTTCAAATTTATAAAGGTCAAAGGTCAAGGTCATATTGGTGCATTATATCAATGTCATATTAAGTATCAGTGGCAAATGAACAAAGATCACTTGAAGGTCAAAAGTCAAGCAGGTCACTTGAAGGTCAAGGTCACGTGAAGGTCAAGGTCACGTGAAGGTCAAGGTCACCTGAAGGTCAAGGTCACGTGCGGAGGTATGTCCTCTACGAGGACCATGTCCGCGTTCAGGACTTGCTCACTTGTTATTATTGTTATTATTATTATTATTATTATTATTATTATTATAGTTGTTGTTGTTGTTATTGTTGTTATAGTTGTTGCTGTTGTTGTTATTATTTATTGATATTGTTAGTAGTATTATTATCATTATCATCATTATTATTATTAGCTAAGACACAACCCTAGTTGGAAAAACATGATGCTATAAGCCCAAGTGCTCCAAAAGGGAAAGTAGCCCAGTGAGGAAAGGAAATAGAATAGTGTGCCCTCAAGCAAGGGAGATCTAAACCAAGACAGCGTCATGGAAAAGTATATGAAGCAGATTCTATCTAACTCCCAACAGCAGAATTAACTCAATAATCTTTTAATTAATTGTACCCCATTAAAATTTATATAACCATCACGTCAGTCGAATTGAATTAACTGAATAAAACTGAAATGAAAAAGTTGCTCTTAATTCTATAAAGATCTCAAGAGAGAGGAGAAAAGAGGTTTTGAAACGACCAAACCAGAAAATCATTCATTTATTCATATATGATGAAAACATACATTGTCCCCCTGACTGAAAACGAATGGCGGTAAAAATGAACAGGCGAATTAAATGGCCAGGCGCACGATTCTCCTCATAAAGGGACTGAAAATAATTTCCGAGCAGAGAAAATTACTCTCGAATAGAACTTGCCTTTCGCCTTTATTTGCTAATAAATTGAAATGCAAATACGCAACCCTTCAACGAGGGGCTTCTTCTTTCGCAGCCTGCAAGTAAATATGACAGGTCGAAATAAGCAGTATAAATGGAACAATGCAGTTAAAAGAGCGCTGGGGCCAGGGTTGCCAGATTATTTCCACTGGATTATCATACATGAGCCTTAAAATTGTCGTTTTTTCAACCAAAATTATCGTACACAGTTTCAATATAATAATTAAGGAGTTACAAGATTGACTTATTTCAAAATATTTTAGTATAATTGTTTAATTAAACACACACATACATATGTATATGCCTAAGGTATGTATCGTACATCGTACTGGACCAAAAATAATCGTACATGTACGATAATTATCGTACGAATGGCACCTCTGCGGCTGGGGCTGTGATTTTGGAAATGCGCCGTTTTGCCCAATGGGAAATGGGGGGGATTTTAGAATTGCGCAAGTGCTTTTGAATGGAAAGGGTGTACGGTCATAGGAGTCTATATGTCTTGAGGGTGAGGGAGGTGAAAGGGGTTCCAGGAGGAGGGTGAAGTAGATCTGGATTCCAGGAACAAAATCCTGGAAACTGACTCACTGATAATCTTGTTGATATGGATAATCAAATCAAACTCTTAAGGTTAGAATAGATTACCAAGTAGTTTATTAAGGGCTATAAGGAAAATAATTTTTTGGTATTCATGCAAAATCTCTCTCTCTCTCTCTCTCTCTCTCTCTCTCTCTCTCCCCTACGAAGTACATTATCAAGGGATATAAGGAAATGTAAGTGTGTGGTATTTATAAACAGTAAATCTCTCTCTCTCTCTCTCTCTCTCTCTCTCTCTCTCTACGAAGTACATTATCAAGGGATATAGGGAAATGTAAGTGTTTGGTATTTATAAAAAGTAAATCTCTCTCTCTCTCTCTCTCTCTCTCTCTCTCTCTCTCGACGTTACTATTTCCTGTTTGACCTCGTCGGAATATCCGCCATATTGGGAAGTGGCGCTAAAATAGATGTTTTTTTTTTCTGTTACTGTTGTTCTTATCATTATGAGTAGTAGTAGTAGTAGTAGTAGCAGAATTTGTAGTAGTGGTAGAGGTTTTTGTTGTTGTTGTTGTTGAGTATAGAAAAAGCAATTGATGACGTCTAAATTATTTTTTTTTCTATTTCGTTTTTGTTACTAATGCTGTTGCTTTCATTATCATTATCAATAGTAGTAGTAGTAGTAGTAGTTTTTATTTTTGTTATTGTTATCATCATTTATTACATAAAAAGCAAAACATCTCATTAACTTGATTGATAAGTTGTTTGATATTAACATCCGTCGTTCCTAAAATATGAATGAAAATCTTCCATCTTTATCATGTTGTGATTCAATGCTATTTTCATCAGAATCCTTACGTCCGTCGTAAATCTCCATAAATTCTCATTATTAATTAATCAAAGGGTTATTGCTTATTTGATCTGATTTATGAGCTACTATGTTCGAGGGAGGGGATTGAGGTTGTACTAGCTCCTTTACACCCAAGGTAAGGTTAAATTTCGAGCACATTTTGCATAAATATATATTTTTTAAATTGCTCTAACCGTCTTAATTATTGTCATAGAGAGGTCACGCTGGTCTCATTCTTTTGGAAAATGCCTGAAGTTTTTCATAAAGTTATCAAAAATATGCAAAAACATGTAAATGTAAATGAAAGGGCTAGGTTGTGGGTTACTTCATAACCCCCTTTGATTGTCTTCTATCTCATAGGTGGTTATAACAACATCTCTTTATCTCTAACAACCCACTGAACAAACTAGATTCTACTTATGTCTAGTTCACTGTATGAAATAATTGCCACCGAAAGTATAGGTTACAGAAAGGGACCTGTGGTGATCTATAGGAAACGTCCCTGGCTGGCAATCTGCCGGACTGGGCTTCTGGTTCCTCTTAAGCTCTATTGTTTCTTGTAGTGTCTGCAACCTCACCATCCTTGTGAGGTACGGATAGGGGTTTGGGTAACCTATAGAGCTACCTACTGAGTCATCAGCAGCCATTACCTAACCCTCATAGGTCATAACATGGGTGGAGAGGGGCTTAGACGTTTATCAGTCTCTAGGGCATTGTCACTCTCCCTTGACTCTGTCACTCATGATCTGCCTTTAAACCTTAGTATACCATGTACAGATCTATCTCTGAAAACTAAACCACGTTCCACAAGTTTCTTTTTCCATCGTCAGCATCATCTCCTCCTACGCCTATTGACGCAAAGGGCCTCGATTAGATTTCGCCAGTTGTCTCTATCTTGAGCTTTTAATTCAATACTTCTCCATGCATCATCGACTTCAGGCTTCATAGTCCTCAGGCATGTAGGCCTGAATCATCCAACTCTCCAATACCTCTTTTTCCATATAGTTTAATTTTTTTTATTCATTTATAGTGCTCTAATGAATGTTTAGATATAATATAATTGATATTATACAGTGATGCACTGTACCAACGTAATAAACACCAAACACAATTTAATATCACGAAAGTTTCTGTGAATTTATCTCCGCTGCTCGGATTTGTAGGTACAACATAACCTTGTATATCACCTTCACAAAATCCCTGACCTCCTATCACAGTCCCTTCCTTTTCCCTTCGATTTAAAATGCATGTGAGGTCCATTATCTATAGCAACCCAGCTCGTCTGCAGTTGTAAAAAACAGACGAAATCCTGCGTAAAGGGAATGAAAGAGAGTGTAAGGGGCATCCTATGTAGGATGGAAGGATAAATGATTTTGAAGGAAAAAAAGATTTAGTCTTTAGATTCAGATTTTGAAATAGTCTTTTGGGGTGAATAGAAAAGAAAAATCTTTGCTTGCTTCCTGTACAAACGAGGATGGAATAGTATTTTTTTTTTTTTAAATCTTTGGTTCGAACTTAAACCTATATTTGGTTTTAAAATTAGTGAGTGTAGGAGGATAAGTGGAAATGTAAAATATTATGGCGTAAGAGCAAGATTCTCTTTATACTGAGGACATAAACTGTTTATTTGGATGTATACCAAAATGTTTCCTTTTTAAATAAGCTAATGCTCTTTGCACTCCCCAAGAGAGATTAGTTCAATAAACGTTAAGCTGGGCTCCACAAGGCACTAGAAGATTTGGAAGACCCAGGTATACATGGCTGAGGACTATGAAACGTAAAATAGAGGATGATGTGCGGAGAAATTGAAGAAGATTAAACTTTGCTATTGTTTGCTAGTGGAGCTTAAATTGTCAATTATTATTATTATTATTATTATTATTATTATTGTTGTTGTTGTTGTTGTTGTTGTTTTTATGATAGTTGTTGTTGTTGTTATTATTTATTGATATTGTTAGTAGTATTATTATCATTATCATCATTATTATTATTAGCTAAGCTACAACCCTAGTTGGAAAAGCATAATGCTATAAGCCCAAGGGTTCCAACAAGGAAAAAAAGCCCAGTGAGGAAAGGAATTAGAATAGTGTGCCCTTAAGCAATGGAAATCTAACCCAAATCAGCGTCATGGAAAAGTATATGAATCAGATTCTATTTAACTTTCGAAAGCTAAATTAATTCACAAATCTTTTAATTTATTGTACCCCATTAAAATTTATATAACCATCACGTCAGTCGAACTGAATGAACTGAATAAAACTGAAAAGAGAAAGTTGCTCTTGATTCTATAAAGATCTCAAGAGAGAGGAGAGAGAGAGAGGAGGTTTTGAAACGACCAAACCAGAAAATCATTCATTTATTCATTTATGATGAAACATACATTGTCCCCCTAACTGAAAACGAATGGCGGTAAAAATGAACAGGCGAATTAAATGGCCAGTCGCACGATTCTCCCTCATAAAGGGACTGAAAATAATTTCCGAGCAGAGAAAATTACTCTCGAATAGAACTTGCC